>NC_068438.1:19030179-19272679 GCF_023373465.1 Oncorhynchus keta | reverse complement strand
CCCTGTAAACCAGCATAATGTGACTTGCAGGCCCTGTAAACCAGCATAATGTGACTTGCAGGCCCTGTAAACCAGCATAATGTGACTTGCAGGCCCTGTAAACCAGCATAATGTGATTTGCAGGCCCTGTAAACCAGCATAATGTGACTTGCAGGCCCTGTAAACCAGCATAATGTGACTTGCAGGCCCTGTAAACCAGCATAATGTGATTTGCAGGCCCTGTAAACCAGCATAATGTGATTTGCAGGCCCTGTAAACCAGCATAATGTGACTTGCAGGCCCTGTAAACCAGCATAATGTGATTTGCAGGCCCTGTAAACCAGCATAATGTGACTTGCAGGCCCTGTAAACCAGCATAATGTGACTTGCAGGCCCTGTAAACCAGCATAATGTGACTTGCAGGCCCTGTAAACCAGCATAATGTGACTTGCAGGCCCTGTAAACCAGCATAATGTGATTTGCAGGCCCTGTAAACCAGCATAATGTGACTTGCAGGCCCTGTAAACCAGCATAATGTGACTTGCAGGCCCTGTAAACCAGCATAATGTGACTTGCAGGCCCTGTAAACCAGCATAATGTGACTTGCAGGCCCTGTAAACCAGCATAATGTGACTTGCAGGCCCTGTAAACCAGCATAATGTGACTTGCAGGCCCTGTAAACCAGCATAATGTGACTTGCAGGCCCTGTAAACCAGCATAATGTGACTTGCAGGCCCTGTAAACCAGCATAATGTGATTTGCAGGCCCTGTAAACCAGCATAATGTGACTTGCAGGCCCTGTAAACCAGCATAATGTGACTTGCAGGCCCTGTAAACCAGCATAATGTGACTTGCAGGCCCTGTAAACCAGCATAATGTGACTTGCAGGCCCTGTAAACCAGCATAATGTGACTTGCAGGCCCTGTAAACCAGCATAATGTGACTTGCAGGCCCTGTAAACCAGCATAATGTGACTTGCAGGCCCTGTAAACCAGCATAATGTGACTTGCAGGCCCTGTAAACCAGCATAATGTGATTTGCAGGCCCTGTAAACCAGCATAATGTGACTTGCAGGCCCTGTAAACCAGCATAATGTGACTTGCAGGCCCTGGAAACCAGCATAATGTGACTTGCAGGCCCTGTAAACCAGCATAATGTGACTTGCAGGCCCTGTAAACCAGCATAATGTGACTTGCAGGCCCTGTAAACCAGCATAATGTGACTTGCAGGCCCTGTAAACCAGCATAATGTGACTTGCAGGCCCTGTAAACCAGAATAATGTGACTTGCAGGCCCTGTAAACCAGCATAATGTGACTTGCAGGCCCTGTAAACCAGCATAATGTGACTTGCAGGCCCTGCAAACCAGGAGTTTCTTAACACCACTGACGTAGAGTAAGCTAAGCCCTTCAAAAAAAGGCCATATGAAAGGTGCTTTATATTGTCATAACACGTTTTAAAGGCTTATAGAGCTGGTGTAACCGTTCATAGAGTGTTCTAGGAAGAACCCTTCAAAGATAAAAGGGTTCTTGGTAGAATCTTTCATAGAGGGTTCTTGGTAGAACCCAGACGATGAAAGGGTTATTGGTAGAACCCTTCATAGATGGATCTAGGTAGAATCATTTACTTGGTAGAATCATTTACAAATCACCCTACATTGATAGTTCTCGGAAGAACCCTCTGCAAAGGGTTCTACCTAGCACCAAAAAGGGTTCCCGTGCTATAGGGACAAACAGAAGAAGTGTAGTAACTAGAAAAGTTTTGGAGAGGGTTGTGTTGAAACTACAGAGATGTTACAGGGTTTTTTATAGCTCCCGTTACACTGCTGTCATATTCAATTTGTTAAATACTTTTATGGTGCATATTGCTTTTACATTTACGGATCATTTCAAAATAATATTTCAATTCTATTTTAAATAATGTGAAAAGGGATTTGTTCTCTGCCCACTTCATTTTATGGATAAAGAATCTTCCATGAAAGATAAACAAATTAACAATGAAAGTTAAATCAGGGTCCATATCATTTGGTTCAACATAAAACAGAACATCAGAGTCTCTCAGATGAACATTAATAGTAGTTTCTTTTCAAATAAAATCTTCTAATTCACTCCAAAATCTTCTGCCATAAGAACAGTCCCAAAATGAATGGTCAAGAGTTTCTGGGTCACAACCACAAAATACACATTTGTTGTCAATAGCTATTTTAAATCTGTTTAATAAAGGTCTTTACAGGGCAGATTCTATGAATGAGTTTGTATGATACTTCTTTCACCTTATTTGATATACAATATTTACCAGACAACAACTAAACTTTGTTCCAGTTCACTTGTCCTAGAGCTGCAGTCCAGTACATTTTAGCAGAGGGAATAGTAACATATTGACATAGTTTCCTTATATACATGTTATTACATTTATAGTTTAAAATGTCAATTCCTTCTAATTGTATTGAGGCTACAAAATCCGCAACAGTTGCACTTGGAGTATTGTTATATTCTCCTAAAAAAGGGATAGCACCTTTAGGGACAGCTCTAACAACAATTTGATACTCCTCAGGAGAGAATTTAACATTGTGTGTCCATCACTATTCAATAATTGTTTTACCCAAATAATGTTGTTGTCGAACCAGTTCTGGTAAAATAAAGACTTTTTGTATTTTATGTCTTTATTATTCCAGATTGTATACCTATGAGGGGAAAAATTGTGTTTGTACATGAGGTTCCAAGTTAGAAGTACTTGTTTATGAAAGTTTGCAGCTTAATAGGTATTTTACCCATATCAACGTTGCATTTGAGTAAGAATTCTAGACCACCAATCTGTTGGAATATTAAATTAGGGAGGATATTCCAAATGCAATCCTTATTTCTTAAATAGTTTTCTATCCATTTAATCTTAAATATTATATTAGAGGTTTTAAAATCCAGAGCGTTCAACCCTCCCTCACCTTGGGTGCTACATATTACAGCTTTTCTTAAAAGAGGTTTATTCCTCCATATGAAGTTAAATAATTTAGTATCAACCATTTTAGTTACTGACAGAGGAACACCCAAGGCAAGGGAAGTATAAACTAATCTGGACCTTCAGATTGATAAAAGTACACGTCCAGATAAAGATCTCTTAATAATCAGGAGTTAAATCTCTTTCCAATTGTCTCCACAAAAGGAGAGACATTTAAGTTGGCCCTTTCCTTCTGATCTGTGCTAACTGTAATATCAAGATATGTGATCACATCTTTTACAGGGGTATTACATACTGAGTTTAAGTCACATCTTTTACAGGGATATTACATACGGAGTTTAAGTCACATCTTTTACAGGGATATTACATACGGAGTTTAAGTCACATCTTTTACAGGGGTATTACATACGGAGTTTAAGTCACATCTTTTACAGGGATATTACATACTGAGTTTAAGTCACATCTTTTACAGGGATATTACATACGGAGTTTAAGTCACATCTTTTACAGGGGTATTACATACTGAGTTTAAGTCACATCTTTTACAGGGATATTACATACGGAGTTTAAGTCACATCTTTTACAGGGGTATTACATACGGAGTTTAAGTCACATCTTTTACAGGGGTATTACATACGGAGTTTAAGTCACATCTTTTACAGGGATATTACATACTGAGTTTAAGTCACATCTTTTACAGGGATATTACATACGGAGTTTAAGTCACATCTTTTACAGGGGTATTACATACTGAGTTTAAGTCACATCTTTTACAGGGATATTACATACGGAGTTTAAGTCACATCTTTTACAGGGGTATTACATACGGAGTTTAAGTCACATCTTTTACAGGGATATTACATACGGAGTTTAAGTCACATCTTTTACAGGGGTATTACATACTGAGTTTAAGTCACATCTTTTACAGGGGTATTACATACGGAGTTTAAGTCACATCTTTTACAGGGATATTACATACGGAGTTTAAGTCACATCTTTTACAGGGATATTACATACTGAGTTTAAGTCACATCTTTTACAGGGATATTACATACGGAGTTTAAGTCACATCTTTTACAGGGATATTACATACTGAGTTTAAGTCACATCTTTTACAGGGATATTACATACTGAGTTTAAGTCACATCTTTTACAGGGATATTACATACTGAGTTTAAGTCACATCTTTTACAGGGATATTACATACGGAGTTTAAGTCACATCTTTTACAGGGGAGTTTATCTTTTACAGGGACATACTGAGTTTAAGTCACATCTTTTACAGGGATATTACATACGGAGTTTAAGTCACATCTTTTACAGGGATATTACATACTGAGTTTAAGTCACATCTTTTACAGGGATATTACATACTGAGTTTAAGTCACATCTTTTACAGGGATATTACATACGGAGTTTAAGTCACAATGTTGTCCTGAGATATTACATATTGAGTTTAAGTCACATATTTTCAACACAAATAATTCACATTTCCTAATATTGAGATAAACCTGATACATATGAGAAGGCATTAATACACTCAATAGCTTTCCTGACTTCATTATGATCATTCAAAAGATATGATGGTGTCATCAACCAATTGTGAACATTTTATCTCTTTGCATTGTATCTGAATAACCGTAAAACTATCCCTATTTATATGAAAGTGCCATAACTTGTGTGACCAATACAAATAAGAAAGGAGAAATTGGACTTCCTTGTTTAATTCCACATCTAATGTCAAATCTCTGTGAAGTTCCATGGGATAATTTAACAGAGCTGTTACTATTATTGTAAAGTGTCTTAATTACACTTTGAAAATATTGACTAAAACCCAAAAATCGAAGAGTCTCAGAAATAAAATAATGTTCAACTGTATCAAATGCCTTGTAAAAGTCTCCAAATAAAATAAACATATCTTCCATAATGTGCTCATTGTAGTCTATCAAGTCCAATACTAGTCGAATATTATTACATACAGTGGGGAGAACAAGTATTTGATACACTGCCAATTTTGCAGGTTTTCCTACTTACAGACCATGTAGAGGTCTGTAATTTTTATCATAGGTACACTCATACATTCAGTCCATTTCTAGTTGTAAAGAGAATAACTGAGCCTTTCCCTCTTCATCAAGGTCCATGGAGATTAGAGAAAGCATTTCCTTAACAAGTTTATCTTCCCTCATTCTTTTAAGTTCAGCAATTTCTTTACCTCTCTTCATGGCTGTTTGTCTTATTTCATACTTCATTAATTCCCAATATTTCCCATAAGAGTTAAATAGTGTGGCTTTCCTCCAATTGTCTTGTATAATATCTTTGGCATCCATCTTGAAATGATCATCTTCCAACAGGCTTCTATTGAGTTTCCAATAACTCCGATTCGGTTTAACTTCAGATCCATTAATATTTAAAGATAAGAATATAACTTTATGATCAGTAAGAATTGATGGTGTAATTGATACCTTGACTACAGAATTATCTAATGAATTAGAAATCAACCAGAAGTCAATTCTTGACTGTCTGGACATGTCGTTGTTACTCCAAGTGAAGTCCGTTTTAATCAGGATATTTAGATCTCCAAATATCGACTAATCAAGACATAGTTTATTAATCTCAAGATTAACAATGCTGGATCTGTTAGGAGGGGGATATCTGTCAATCATTACATTAGATAAAGAATTAAAATCTCCACCTAAAATAATTTGGATATCCTGAAATACACCTATAACTGTATTAATCTCTTCTTCAAATTGTTGAAATAATATCCTGTTGTTTTGTTTGTTGTTGGATGCATAAATATTCCCTAATAAAAACATTTCACTGTTGATATTCACTGTTAAAATTAACCAACGTCTGGAGTGGTGAGTCTTACAACTGATGGCCTTTAAATGCACTTCTTAAAACTGCTACACTTGCAGAGTGGTTGATGCCATATGATAACCAGATATCATTACCCCATCGATTTTTTCCCACGTGCCATCTCCTCATTGGTTATACCCACGTGGGTGATGGAAAGACAAAATGTTTTGTCGGTTGTCGTGGTAATACTATGAAAGTGTAGATGCCAATCACCATATAAGTTAAAAGATGAAAAAGCCAGGAAGGAGGAGAGATGACTAGAAACGATTCAGTTGGCCGTTTTATGTGTGGAGTAATTGTCGGAGTAGAGGACCTTGTGCATTTCAGGTAAAATAACAACTCAATGTTTATATCCTAGGACAAATTAGCTAGCAACAGCAAGCTAGCTAAATATGACAAATTAGCTAGCAAGTGCAAGCTAACTAGCTAAATTGCCATACATGTTTAATGCTTTGGACCTGTCCCCAAATTAATGTCATTGGTTCAGAGTTTGTTTTGGTATTTTAACCTGCGTGTTGTGATTGCGTTTGGTGTAGGGGGACAAAAAAATGTATGTATGCACGATGGAGCATTCGCAGCCGGTTTGGGTTCCGTGTCATGTTTCAGTAAATTACGAATACCCCTGACATTAATTGAACAACAAAGAGATAAAGACATTAACTTCAACCAACAACCTTGTTATGCTAATATAAGGTTTTGCTAAGGATATGTAACTCAAAAGGAGTTTTTATTTTATTTATTTATTCAAAAAAAATGTTTACCCCCTTTTCTCCCCAATTTCGTAGTATCCAATTGTTAGTAGCTACTATCTTGTCTCATTGCTACAACTCCCGTATGGGCTCGGGAGAGACGAAGGTCGAAAGCCATGCGTCCTCCGATACACAACCCAACCAAGCCGCACTGCTTCTTAACACAGCGTGCATCCAACCCAACCCGGAAGCACCAATGTGTCGGAGGAAACACAGTGCACCTGGCAACCTTGGTTAGCGCGCACTGTGCCCGGCCCGCCACAGGAGTCACTCATGCACGAGGAAACAAAGATATCCCTACTAGCCAAACCCTCTGGGAAGACGCTAGGCAAATTGTGCGTCGCCCCACGGACCTCTTGGTCGCGGCCGGTTACGACAGAGCCTGGGCGTGAACCCAGAGTCTCTGGTGGCACATCTGGCGCTGCTGTACAGCACCCTTAATCACTGCGCCACCCGGGAGGCCTCTTCCATCCCAATATGAATCTCTTCAAAAAAACAAACAAAAAAATATTGGTCGTAAAGTTAACCAAAGTATTCTTACTCCCACAAGGGGGAGACATTGTGTAGACTTTACAATAAGAAGTTATTCACCTATAGTTAGTGTTTAGTTTACCAGTTCTCAGGTCAGCCTTTTATCATTCAAGTGTTTGTGTACATTTAAAAAAATAAAAGGCAGCTTTTCACCTGGCAATCAGTATTTTGGAATGCCAGTTCTGTCCGAGTTAGATTCTGTCTCTCTCTCAAATCTTCTGATTTGGCCGCATTTCTTTCCCATTGATGATCACTCTTGTACCGATAAAAAAATGCAGTTTTCCGTGCCTTTCGAGCTGCAGCCACCATCGGCCACAGTTTCTCTCGTCACTTTGTCTGCTGAGGTCAGATCCTCAGTGAACCTCAATTTTTGCTTGATGAGGAATTCACAATTCGCCACCAGAGAAGATCCCGTGTAGATCTGTTGGTGAACCGGATGATGGTTGTCCTCGGTCTCGTCTTGATCCTTGAGTCCCAAACAATGGACGATGTCTACATTTTCCTGAAGCTTGACTTTTGATTCGGGAGTGACAGCTCCACAGATGTCAACAACTCTGCATTTGATGTCCTCACCTGCCTGATCTGGAATTCCATGGAGCCTCAGGTTCCACCTGCGCTGGTATCTCTCCGCCTCATTCACTTTTGAGGGTTTTCACTTCTCCAAAGATAAAGTCAACAGACTTTTTAATGTCCTCAATTTTCACCGTATTCTCCCTAACCATGTCCTCCAAGCCATTTGCCCTTTCATCTATCTTTACTGTAAAAAGCATTACAATATTGTTTTGCATCTCAAGAAGTGACATTACCCTCTTGGCTTCTCATCTTTTCCCCCTGGGGGCTTGACTGGAGTGCTGGGGTCGTAAGGTAACGGCCTGAGCTGGGGACTGGAGGGGCGCAAGTTGTGAGCATTGTTGTCCATGCTCACCACATTTGCAGTATTTCCCCCCAGTCACATTCTGAAGAGGAGTACCCAAAATCATACCATATTTTGTGGTGAATTGTCCATATGACAATCTCTCTATTTCTTTCCTTTTGGTTCTGGAAGTTTCCATGTTTCCATGTACAAGCTAGTTTTTGAGCTAGCTAGCTTATCTGGCTATCTAGTGTTGTCGCAAACTTAGTTTTAGAGGTGAATAATCAATTATTTTGGTAAACAAACTAAACCATATTCATACAGGGTTTTATGACCGTATAAATTACCCAGTGGTCATATTTGGGTAAGGAAATCCAATCATTCCTTTAGCTACCAAAACAAATTATCTGCACTGATAAATACAGGGTTTTATGACCGTATAAATTACCCAGTGGTCATATTTGGGTAAGGAAATCCAATAATTCCTTCAGCTACCAAAACAAATTATCTGCACTGACCGACATGTCTGTACTTACAGCAGGCTACATTTTCTATGCTAGTGTTCTAATAAGACAAGTTTGGTCCAGGTAAAAGTGGCTGTAGCCAGGTGTGAAGAACCAGATTTGGCTCAGGTGTCTTCTATCTTTGGACTTGCAGACAAGTAGAAGACATTTCATTGAACCCTAAATGACTTCTGACTCAATGACATGGACAGCACAGAATAATTAACAAAAAAGTTTACAGAACATGGCAGTTCTGACAACAGTTCTCTCCAATAGACCCAGCATCCTAACTGAAGTCTTTGACATTAACAACTGTTCCTCAGTCTCACCAAAGACACTCCCAGTGAGACAGAGGGAGGGGGAGAAAGAGAGGGAAGAGAAGAGAGGGAAGGGGCAGAAACCAGAGATGGCCACTAACTCAATAGCAGGTGAGAGAAGTCAATTGAGCCTTTCTGCAGAGGGCAAATTTCAGCAGTTAGCCAGTTACGTAGCTCTGATAAACATCCTCTCAGTCCTGAGGGGAGCAAGACATCAGCTTTGCACACTCTTGGCATTCAGGAAAAAGAGTTTAATCTTGGCTTCATCAGACCAAAGTATTTTGTTTTTCATGGTCTGAGAGTCTTTAGGTGCCTTTTGGCTAACTCCAAGCGGGCTGACGTGTCTTTTACTGAGGAGTAGTATCCTTCTGGCCACTACCATAAAGACCTGATTGTTAGAGTGCTGCAAAGATGGTTGTCCTTCTGGAAGGTTCTCCCATCTCCACAGAGGAACTCTGGAGCTCAGTTAGAATGACCATCGGGTTCTTGGTCATTTCCCTGACCAAGGCCCTTCTCCCCTGATTGCTCAGTTTGGACAGGCAGACAGCTCTAGGAAGAGTCTTGGTGGTTCCACTTTCTTCCATTTAAGAATGATAGGAGCCACGGTGTTCTTGGGGACCTTCAATGCTGCAGACATTGTTTGGTGCCCTTTCCCAGATCTGTGCCTTGACACTATACTGTCTCGGAGCTCTATGAAAAATTCCTTCGAACTCATGGCTTGGTTTTTGCTCTGACATGCACTGTTAACTGTGGGACCTTATATAGACAGGTGTGTGCCTTTCCCAATCATGTCCAATCAATTGCATTTAGCACAGGTGGACTTCAATCAACTTGTTGAAACATTTCAAGGATGATCAATGGAAACAGGATGCACCTGAGCTCAATTTCAAGTCTCATTGGAAAGCATCTGAATACTTAAATAAATCATGTATTTCAGTTTTTATTTGTAATACATTTACAAACATTTCTAAAAGCCTGTTTTCACTTTGTCATTATGGGGTATTGTGTGTAGATTGATGAGAACCATTTTTATTTAATTCATTTTAGAATAAGGCTGTAACGTTAAAAACAATGTGCAAAAGGGAAATGCTCTGCGTCTTGTATGACCACCAATGGGAAACTCATGCTGATCTGCAGGTAGAAAAGCAAGGTAGGCTTAACAGATGTAAGACAGCTGTACGGATGGCCAATGGTATTGAGGTTGCGGCTGGCAGACACAGAAGACGTGGAGTCAATTATGTGGAGTGGAGAGGCAGAGAGAGGCAGGGCTATATGCTTTTATTGACTGTGCAGGCCTCTCCAGCTAATGGGACTGACTGCTAGGCCCAAACTGCTACTGCACGCTCGGCACGTTCACTGGTATGGGCTTCAGTCTTCAGCCCAATGGATCTTTCTCTCTTTCTGTTTAGGTGTTGGAATGGGGAGCCGTGTGTGTTTGTGTGTTTCTAAACGGCTAATTAGTAATCTTGTGCAGCTGCTACGTTGGGTAGATTTGAATTCAGCGTTCCCTCTGAAAGCTTGGAAAGGACACCTGATGTTAACAGAAGGGGTGTGATACTGAATGTAGGGCAATGACAGTGCAGATAGAGGAAAATGGGTATTCAGTGCTTAGGCAAAGCTTGACCGCAGTTACAGGACTAAGGTATTAGATAATTTTGTATAGATAGACTCATAAACATGCTCCAGCGATGTAGCAGAAATTTAGCCATTGCGAAGTAGGCCTACTGAAAGAGCACTACACACTATTACATCGTACTACATTTTTTAACCAAATTTAACCTTTAATCTGGGCATTTTCAATGACAATTGATCAACAACATTTAACCTGGACATTTTAAATGGCAATTTTCCATTGAGCTTGCTTTTTAGTCCTGAACTACAGTAGGCTTAATCTGTCCTTTGGAAACAGAAGGGTAGAAACATTGTTTTCACCAATCTTACTTGGTCAGATCAGTGATCTCTTAACATGGCGTCCTATAAGTTCAGGTACCAATCACAACAATTATGAGAATGGTAAATTAATTGCAAAAATCAAACCAATTGTTTTTAGACACAGTTGAAGTCGGAAGTTTACATACACTTAGGTTGGAGTCATTAAAAGTCATTTTTCAACCACTCCACAAATTTCTTGTTAACAAACTATAGTTTTGGCAAGTCGGTTTGGACATCTAATTTGTGCATGACAAGTCATTTTTCCAACAATTGTTTACAGACAGATTATTTCACGTATAGTTCACTGTATCACAATTCCAGTGAGTCAGAAGTTTACATACACTAAGTTGACTGTGCCTTTTAACAGCTTGGAAAATTCCAGAAAATGATGTCAGGGCTTTAGAAGCTTCTGGTAGGCTAATTGACATCATTTGAGTCAATTGGTGAACCCCTGTGGATGTATTTCAAGACCTACCTTCAAACTCAGTGCCTCTTTGCTGGACATCAAAATAAATCAGCCAAGACCTCAGAAAAAAATGGTAGACCTCTACATGTCTGGCTCATCCTTGGGAGCAATTTCCAAACGTTCATCTGTACAAACAATAGTACGCAAGTATAAACACCATGGGACCACACAGCCGTCATACCGCTCAGGAAGGAGATGTGTTCTGTCTCCTAGAGATGAACAAACTTTGGTGCGAGAAGTGCAAATCAATCCCAGAACAACAGCAAAGGACCTTGTGAAGATGCTGGAGGAAACAGGTACAAAAGTATCTATATCACAGTAAAACGAGTCCTATATCGACATAACCTGAAAGGCCGCTCAGCAAGGATGAAGCCACTGCTCCAAAACCGCCATAAAAAAGACAGACTACGGTTTGCAACTGCACAAAGATCGTACTTTTTGGAGAAATGTCCTCCAGTCTGATGAAACAAAAACAGAACTGTTTGGCCATAATGACCATTGTTATATTTGGAGGAAAAAAGGGGAGGCTTGCAAGCCGAAGAACACCATCCCAACCTTGAATCACGGGGGTGGCAGCATCATGTTGTTGGGGTGCTTTGCTGCAGGAGGGACTGGTGCACGTCACAAAATAGATGGCATCATGAGATTGGAAAATTATGTGGATATATTGAGGCAACATTTCAAGACATCAGTCAGGAAGTTAAAGATTGGTCGCAAATGATCTTCCAAATGGACAATGACCCCAAGCATACTTCCAAAATTGAGGCAAAATGGCTTAAGGACAACAAACTCAAGGTATTGGAGTGGCCAACACAAAGCCCTGACCTCAATCCTATAGAACATTTGTGGGCAGAACTGAAAAAGCATGTGCGAGCAAGGAGGCCTGCAAACATGACTTAGATACACCAGCTCTGTCATGAGGAATGGGCCAAAATTCACCCAATTTATTGTGGGAAGCTTGTGGAAGGCTACCCGAGTGTATTTAAACTTCTGACCCAATGGGAATGTGATGAAAGAAATGAAAGCTGAAATAAGTCACTCTGTCTACTATTATTTAGACATTTCACATTCTTAAAATTAAGTGGTGATCCTAACTGACCTAAGACAGGGAATTTTTACTAGGATTAAATGTCAGGAATTGTGAAAAACTGAGTTTAAATGTATTTGGCTAAGGTGTATGTAAACTTCCGACTTCAACTGTATAGAATGTGGTTAAGATCAGTGATATTTTCAGGGACAAACAGGTGTTTCAGTGAACTCTTACACACCAGGGTTTCCTACCCCTGCCCTGACCTTGGGCTCTGTTCCAATACTGTGGAAATGTATCCTACTGTCCTTCCTCCCTTAAAGTGGTCACTAATCTGATGTTACTAGATTGGTAGAAATTAGGTCGTAGTGGAACTCTCTGACTTGCCTATCAGATCAAATCAAATCAAATTTATTTATATAGCCCTTCGTACATCAGCTGATATCTCAAAGTGCTGTACAGAAACCCAGCCTAAAACCCCAAACAGCAAACAATGCAGGTGTAAAAGATCATGTTAGATCAGGGATTACTTCAAGGAGGGAGGGGAGGAAAGGAAACATTTTAGAGTTATCTGAATACGCATGCACGCGCACACACACACACACACGCACACGCACACGCACACGCACACACACACACACACACACACACACACACACACACACACACACACACACACACACACAGACACAGACACACACACACACACACACACAAGGGTTGGGCTCAATTTGAATTGAAGGCATTAAATTCAGGAAGTGATTTGAATAAATATAGCTTTTACTTTTCGGTTTATTGAGAAGTCATTGAAAATAAAATGCTAAATGACTTAAATGTAAATGTAATGTAAATGTAAAATAAATGCCTTTTCTTCAATGATTTAATTGTAATTTTAGTTTACTTCTTGAATTGACTGCCTTCAATACGAATTGAGCCCAACCCTGATGCACGCATGCATGCACGCACGCACGAACACACACTGTCCTGGCAGGCCCTCCCTACAGTACAGTAGATCTCCTCTCCTCCAGGCTAATCCCATCCCTGCAACCACACTCCTCATTAATAATGACAGCAGCAGGCTGGAGGGAGGGAGAGCACTTTTTTAGAGACTCACAGCTCTCCACCTCCTCCCTCTTTCTTTCTCTTTCTCTTCCTTCATCGCTCTCTCGCTCTCCAGCCTCAACTGCAGTGGGAACAACTGCAGAGCTGGGGAGGGGATGTGTGTGTGTGTGTGTGTGTGTGTGTGTGTGTGTGTGTGTGTGTGTGTGTGTGTGTGTCATGTGGGCTTACCGGGTTGTGCTGCAGAACAACAATCACATATGTGGGACAAGAGGCCAGGTTTTTGCTGAATTTCACATTCATCAGGAAAATATGAAGAAGACTTCCTAGGGCTGGGGCGGTCACATCATTTCGTCAGCAGGTGATTGTCACGCAAATAACTGTTGTTCTTACGGTAATTGACCATTAATTAACATAAACACATTTAACATCTCCTGGCTTCCACACAAGCCTGGTCTAGTAAGTCCATGAAATATAGCCTACACCTTCACAATAAATCCATTATTTATTTTAGACAGGTCTAAAGAAGCATGATATGAAGAAAATGTAGTCTATTTCAGAAGAAAAGAATAGCAAACTCTGAGTTGTCCTGATGTGAGGTCCTGATGTGGCTATGCCAAATGGCTGTGGGCTACACTAGTTCATTTAGCAGACAAGATTTGCTCAGAATTCTGTGGCATTATTTTATATTATTTTGTAGTATAAAGAATACAATAGAACAAAGCTGAATAAAATATACATATTTTCTCCAAACGATTTGAGTGAGTGTGCATATTCTATGTTGAGCGGTTAACAAAGAAACAGGTCCTCCTATATGCTTCATTTAGAGTTATTTATGTAACTTTAGTTGTTCTACAAACGTTGGGCTATATGTTTAGATGTCTAATACATTGTAAGGCTGCATGATGAGACTCGAATGATGATTTGAAAAAAATCACTTGAAAGGCTGTACACACTCAAATAGTCTCTCATTCACAGTTTGACAAGCACCTGATAATGCTTAGAATTTCATGGCGGCATCCCCTTTGTGGCCGTAATGCACCCTAAAAAAAAGACTTCGGGGATGCAACTGCGCGGGTCCTTATCCAATTCCGAGGTGCATATTGAAAGAACTATTAGGCTATTTCTTCACATTATAAGCGCAGCAATGAGCACATGATAGTTAGTAAGCGCGAATGTTCCATTAGCGGAAAACACCATTATCAAAAATGACCGCAAATGCAATTATGCAAATAATGTTTTTATTATAAAGGTGCATTTTTATGGTGAAAATGATCTTCCCCAAACTCACACACCGTTTATATATGCCAATGGATTAATATGCTTAATTTTAAGAAGTTATTTAGCCACTTTAGTTGTGATACAAACCTATTTAAAACATATAGGCCTATGGGCTAGTCTACATGATGTGTGCGACTATGATTAGAAAAGTTTTTTAAAAAAGGCATTGTTTCTTCAAGTGACTTTTCTTGATTTAATCTGGTCTTTATATACCTTATTTAGTGTATGTGTGACATTTGTTTAGATTTAGAATGGACCATTATCATGCACCTGTATTGAAACAGGGACAGTGGAAATATGTCATCTATGCACTTAAATAGCAAATGGAGGACTCTTTTCCCGTGGTTTATTTTCATGCCAGACAGGTAGGCTATACACCTGTTGTAAATATAAGCAATGTGCTTAATATTAGGAAAGTTGAGAAATAAATATAGTAGGCCTCGCCTGTAGAAAGCTGAGGGGATCCTCCTCTTTTTAGTAGCCGCCTCCACTCTGTTCTCACTCAATTTCATAGCCGATAGAAATGTTGCCAACATGAGCTCATGTGCTCTCATGAAGTGTTTGATTTGATTTTTGAAAACATTAGCATTGATGGTAGCGTGATTAGGGGAGAATAGAGTGCTGAATAACAGGGAGTTAGCTTGTTTGGTAGGCTACTAACGACCATCAGCAGCATCAGAGGTTGGAGAAGCCTAACTACCATGGCTAAAACGGTCATGTGGAATTTGACTGCCTTCATGACTCGTGACTGCCGGTGTAGCGGTAATACAGTCACCGCAACAACCCTACGTCTCCCTCTCCCTGTAAATCAATACAACCGTCACCTCGACTGAAGGCTCCTTCGCACCTACCCCCAGCTACTAACACACACACCAGAACTTAGTCTAATTTCTCTTTCTGAGAATACAGCCAATTGGTTGGTGGTCTCTGACCCAGGCTGTTCTGACTGCCAGTGCACTATGTGAGTTCCCACTGCAGAGATGGAGGCAGCGTGGAGACTCATGGGTAAGAGGGAGAAGGGAAGGGAGGAAGGACAGGGAGAAATGAAGGGCACAGAGGAAATGAGGGATGAGAGGGAGAGAAAGAGGGAGGGAGGGGGAAGGGTAGGAGTGTTGCTTCCTGCAGTGATAAAAGTATAATCTCATCCATTCCCCATGGATGGAGTCTGTCCCAGTGCTCCATCCCTCCCCCTCATGTTTCCCTCTCTGTCCCTCCTCCCAACCCTGAGCATACAAACCTGTCATCCTGGGAGCTCTTCCTACACACACACATAACAGGGGATAACCAGGGAAACACAATGGTTCAAAACTATTTCACAGAAACAATGGCTTGCGCACACAATGCTCTACAGTACCACTGAACTACAATGATGTTCTACCTGATAACTAAAATCTGAACATGTCATGTTTGTGTCAAAGGCTCCAGCTTCATGAATATGCTCTATTGTACTGACTCAATGGTGTTTGAGACGCTTCGTGTATCAGTAAAATAGCTTGAGATGATTTCATTTTCAACCTGCAACTGCAACAAAAAGTGTGTCAAAAATTGATTTGTGTTACACAGGCTTTAAATTAGAATATCTACAGGAAACTGCCAAAATAAAGGAAACACTTGAGTAAATTATTATTTTATTTTTTTAGTTAACTAGGCAAGTCAGTTAAGAACAAATTCTTATTTTCAATGACGGCCTAGGAACAGTGGGTTAACTGCCTGTTCAGGGGCAGAACGACAGATTTGTACCTTGTCAGCTCGGGGATTCGAACTTGCAACCTTTCAGTTACTAGTCCTATGCTCTAACCACTAGGCTACCCTACCCTGAGGGATACAAAGCAGGTGCTTCCACACAGGTGTGGTTCCAGAGTTAATTAAGCATTTAACATCATGTTGTTGTCCATTATTTTGGCTACAATGACTAGAAGAAGAGGTTTGTGACTTTGAAAGAGGGGTCTCAAAGGGGCATAGGTCTTTTTTATTGAACCTTTATTTAACTATGCAAATCAGTTAAGAACAAATTCCTGTTTTCAGTGACGGCCTAGGAACAGTGGGTTAACTGCCTTGTTCAGGGGTAGAACAACAGATTTTTACCTGGTCAGCTCAGGGATTCGATCTTGCAACCTTTCGGTTACAAGTCCAACTCTCTAACCACTAGGCCCCAGGGGGTTTAAAGTGAGTGAGTGAGTGAGTGTGAGTGAGTGTGTGTGAGAGAGAAAGAGTGCAGATATTAACCCAATTAAACACTTTTGGGAGTTTCTGGAGCGGCACCTGAGACAGCATTTTCCATCACCATCAACAAAAAACAAAATTATGGAATTTCTTGTGGAAGAATGGTGTTGCATCCCTCCAATAGAGTTCCAGTTCTATGCCAAGGAGCATTGAAGCTGCTCTGGCGGCTCCTGGTGACCCAAAGCCCTATTAAGAAAGTTTTTGTTGGGGTTTCATTTATTTTGGCAGTTACCTATATATTATGCTCTAATATTTGGGCTGTGCGATTTGCACATATACTGTTGTGTATATGCCTTTTTGATGTATTAGTCAACCATTGCAGTTGTTACTCATACCACAGAGCATATTGAAACAGTAGACTCTGTTACTGTACCAGACAGTAAATATAGTATCACTGGGCTAAGCAGAAAGAATGGGTTCATTTGAAGGGTTCTGTGCCGGATCAGTCCTGAGGAAGACATACAGCATCAGAGGATGTTTTTAATATTCATAGCTAAAATAACGACAGTGTTCTGTTTAAGATTATGATTTGTATTCCTTCCTGCCCGCTCTTAAACATAGCTATCACCCAGAGTTCTGAATTTGAATGAGGCTGTCGCTACACACACAGCATTAAGCATAGCTAGTCGCTGCTCTGACATCAAGCATTATCAGTATTATCAAGGAGATGGGGAAGAAAGAGTCTAGAAGTGAGATCACCATTGTTGCAGAGCCCCCAGTCATCTACTCAGACATCATGGTTTAATAAAAACTAATAGAATTCAGCTATGTAATTTCCCCACCAGTGAGAATACTTTGAAACGGTGTCCTTTCATTCCTCCATTGTGTGGTTAAACCGATCTGACTTTAATATAAATGAAAACATAGACCTTCAAAGAGGCCAGTCCAGCACCATGGACAGCAACCACATGCTTCTTGAAGTACTTTTGTTTCATGCTCAAATAGTATATCTGCAGTTAGCATTTTGTTGTTTTCCTATATAATTTGAGATGATTGGTTAGATTTTGGTTTATAAGCTGTTGGATGTGGTGATGACAGAAGCAGATACTACACCACTCTAACCCAGTCTAAGAGGCTGAGGTTGGCCACTGAGTGTCGAGGAGATGCCTGTTGAGTAGAGATCTGTTTGTAACTATTGATCTTCATAATCCAGTATAGTGGTGGGGGTTGTGTGTGTGTGTGTGTTGCATCCATGGAAACAGTGAGGGGTTAATGGGAAAATGTGGTGTATTAGGGAAACCTGGGTAATTGCAACCTGGTGACATCAGAGGTTAGTTGTTTTTTGTCTCTTGGTCAGTCAGGAGGGCAGCGAATCAGGTCTCAACTATGGGATTTCTACTAGTCACGATCATCCAAAGAGAAAAATCAACGACTGTTATCAAGGAGATGGGGAAGAAAGTGTTTAGATAGATGGGGGAGTTCTAGGGAAGCCTGGGTAATTAAATGTATCAATCTACACACAATAAGCCATAATGACAAAGCGAAAAGAAGTTTAGTAATGTTTGCAAATGTATTCAAAATAAACAGAAATACCTTACTTAAGCTTTCAGACCCTTTGCTATGAGACAAAACATTTTGCTCATGTGCATCCTGTTTCCATTGATCATTCTTGAGATGTTTCTACAAGTTGATTGGCGTCCACCTGTGATAGATTGAATTGATTAGACATGATCTGGAAAGGCACACACCTGTCTATATAAGGTCCCACAGTTAACAGTGCATGTCAGAGCAATAACCAAGCCATGAGGTCGAATTAATTGTCCGCAGAGCTCCGAGACAGGATTGTGTCGAGGCACAGATCTGGGGAAGGGATCAAAACTGAGCCCGGACACACTGAGCAGTGAAGAAAGGCCTTGGTCAGGGAGGTGACCAAGAACCCAATGGTCACACTGACAGAGCTCCAGAATTCCTCTGTGGAGATGGGAGAACCTTCCAGAAGGACAACCATCTCTGCAGCACTCCACGACATGACAGCCCGTTTGGAGTTTGCCAAAAGGCACCTAAAGGACTCTGACCATGAGAAACAAGATTCTCTGGTCTGACGGAACCAAGATTGAACTCTTTGTCCTGAATGCCAAGCGTCACGTCTAGAGGAAACCTGGCACCATCCCTACGGTGAATCATGGTGGTGGCAGCATCATGCTGTGGGAATGCTTTTCAGCTGCAGGGATAGGAAGACCAGTCAATCAAGGGAAAGATGAACAGAGTAAAGTACAGAGATATCCTTGATGAAAACCTGCTTCTGAGTGCTAAGGACCTCAGACTGGGGCGAAGGTTCACCTTCCAACAGGACAATGACCCTAAACACACAGCCAAGACAATGCAGGAGTGGTTTCGGGACAAGTTTCTGATTCTCTTTAAGTGATCCAGCCAGAGCCCAAATTTGAACCCAATCGAACATATCTAGAGAGACTTAAAAATAGCTGTGCAGCAACGCTCCCCATCCAACCTGACAGAGCTTGAGAGGATCTGCAGAGAATAATGGAAGAAACTCCCCAAATACAGGTGTGCCAAGCTTGTAGCATCGTACCCAAGAAGACTCAAGGCTGTAATCGCTGCCAAAGTTGCTGATTTTCTTTACTTCGTCATTATGGGGTATTGCGTATATATTGATTTGAAAAAACTAACAATTTAATCAATTTTAGAACAAGGCTGTCATGTAACTTTCCGAATGCACTATATAGTACCGTATAAAGCTGCCTTGTGTGATTTACAGTAAGGCCCAAACTATACTATTCATCAACTTCAACCAATAACAACCTATAGGCTCTGCAGACTTTACATTTTTTATTTCATTTAACCTTCATCAAAGTTTGTCAATCAATGAATAGGCCTAACTAATTTTTAAATATTGGAAATACTTTATCAAGAATAATCTCTTGGTCAAGTCGTTATCGTAAAATGTTTAATAAAGTACCTGGCAAAAGGGTAAATAAATTACAGGTCTGCAATGATATGGTCCCAAATTCTGTCGAGCTGTAGGAAATCTCTCAGTTAGTGTTCGTGTTAAATTGCTTTTAAAACAATTTCTCTGTGGATTGATGGAGTAGCAGGTGATACATTTCACAGTGAAACACTTAGAGTGAGTGAAACGTCCAAATTCAATCAAGTCCAAGTATGTTTGAGAAAAAGTTTAAAGCTGTAAATTGCAGTTAAACCATGTTCCAGTGAATCTCTGTATGGATTTAAGTGTTTCAGTTGTTGTAAGATTCATTTGTCCAACAAGAGCAGAAGTCATACAGACAGGAAATAAGACATCGGACTACAAGATACATGAGAGACAAATTACATCATAGTTCAAGATTTGAGTTCAAGTTCACAACTTGATTATAATTCTGGCTGTAAGTCGCTCTGCATAAGATTGTCTGCTAAATGACCAAAATGTAATTACTCAAATTGTGTCATGACCGTCTCTGTGAGGGTGTAAATACACCTGGTGTTGTGTCTCCTCTCTAGTCCAGAAACAGCCTGCAGTCGGGAGACATGGACGGAGCTAAGAGACTGGGTAAACTGGCTCGCCTCCTCAGTGTCGTTTCCATAATCCTGGGTATACTCACCATAGTCGTCTGTGTAACGGTCTCTGGTAAGTAATGCATGCACACACACCATCTGCAGTGCATAAGCACATGCACACACACCGCTGCAGTGCATAAGCACATGCACACCCACCGCTGCAGTGCATAAGCACATGCACACCCACCGCTGCAGTGCATAAGCACATGCACACACACCGCTGCAGTGCATAAGCACATGCACACACACCGCTGCAGTGCATAAGCACATGCACACACACCGCTGCAGTGCATAAGCACATGCACACACACCGCTGCAGTGCATAAGCACATGCACACACACCGCTGCAGTGCATAAGCACATGCACACACACCGCTGCAGTGCATAAGCACATGCACACACACCGCTGCAGTGCATAAGCACATGCACACACACCGCTGCAGTGCATAAGCACATGCACACACACCGCTGCAGTGCATAAGCACATGCACACACACCGCTGCAGTGCATAAGCACATGCACACACACCGCTGCAGTGCATAAGCACATGCACACACACCGCTGCAGTGCATAAGCACATGCACACACACCGCTGCAGTGCATAAGCACATGCACACACACCGCTGCAGTGCATAAGCACATGCACACACACCGCTGCAGTGCATAAGCACATGCACACACACCGCTGCAGTGCATAAGCACATGCACACACACCGCTGCAGTGCATAAGCACATGCACACACACCGCTGCAGTGCATAAGCACATGCACACACACCGCTGCAGTGCATAAGCACATGCACACACACCGCTGCAGTGCATAAGCACATGCACACACACCGCTGCAGTGCATAAGCACATGCACACACACCGCTGCAGTGCATAAGCACATGCACACACACCGCTGCAGTGCATAAGCACATGCACACACACCGCTGCAGTGCATGAGCACATGCACACACACCGCTGCAGTGCATAAGCACATGCACACACACCGCTGCAGTGCATAAGCACATGCACACACACCGCTGCAGTGCATAAGCACATGCACACACACCGCTGCAGTGCATAAGCACATGCACACACACCGCTGCAGTGCATAAGCACATGCACACACCGCTGCAGTGCATAAGCACATGCACACACCGCTGCAGTGCATAAGCACATGCACACACCGCTGCAGTGCATAAGCACATGCACACACCGCTGCAGTGGATAAGCACATACACGCATACTGCATAATAATTCCAAGGTAATATTTTAACATACATAAACCAGTCTGTCATCAATCACATTGATGACTGGATAGTGTGTGTGTGTCAGCTCAGCAAATTTCTGAGCGCTGTGTGGAGTGATTAAAGACTGCAGCTATAGCAGGCTGGCTGTGTGGCAAGGAGAGTAACCCTCTTGCTGTTTCAGCTACAGACCAGTCTGCCATACTGTAGGAATGACTGGACCGTAACCTTTCTCTCTCTCCTTCCCCCCTCTCTCTTCCCTAACAGTAACCAAGTGACCAGTGTATAGACCATGAAACAAGTGCACTGCTGCAAGCCAAGCAGAGGATGCTGCATGGGAAAAAAATCAATTCCGTTAATTTGGAGATTAAAAATAAGGCAAACAATTAAGAAGTTTAAAGAGTAGGACATACAGTAGCAAATTAATGCAACACAAAAGATCCAGATATGCATGCATTAGATTCCACTAACATTTGCTTGATGAAGAAAAATAAAAACCTTCATATAAAAAGTGTATTTTAACAGAACATGGGACAGTTGACTTAAGGTTTGAGGAACTCGCTACTCTCAATTAGACTCTCTGTGGAGTATAAAAATACTCTTAAAATCAAGGAGAGAGGGATGAACAGAGGAATGAAGTGCTAAACTTTTCTGTATCAAGAATGGAAGGAGACCTTGAAAATGAACTCCAAGCTTTGGACTACAAACATCAAGACAGTTGAATAATAATCTGAAAATATACTTGGTTGACCTGACCTCCTGGATTGAAAGCATATACAACTATACAGATATAGAAATATATATAGATGAATATATCCATTTACATTTGATAAAAGTTGTGTATGTTGGGCTGAGCTGCGATGATTGAGACTTCAGTTAAGATGGCTGCCTGACCGGCAGTGGCTGTCGCCTGGTATAGGTTGCCGAAGAATGTAATATTTGACCAAGGTACACAATTCAGAGATGTTTTTGAATTTATGTTGTTTATTTTGTAGATTTTTTTACAAAAAAAAAAGAGACCACTTGACTGTAGATAGCCAACCTTTTTCATTTTGTTTGTGAATTCATATTTATTTGTCTTGTGTTTTTACTTTGGGATCAAACATGCCAGGTGCTTAGAGACGAGTGAGTTGTACAAAAATGAGTGTTTCAGCCCCCTGCCTTGCTGTGGGAGGGGTCTGACTATATCAATGTGCATGCCTATCCTCCCCATCCCTCCAACCCCTCTCCAAACATCCATGCCAGATCATGGGTATAAGTCTGAGGATATGCAATTTGTCAGAACAATCAATCACTCTCCACTGACCCCCTAGCTCCCCCTCCAATACAACCCACCCTACTCCAGTACCTTGTCTCATTACCTGGGACTGTTAACAAAGCTTTGACTGAATGCATTTCGTAGTACGACAGAGACCAACATAAATCCTTAACCTATTGCCACCCTGCTGTATCAGTATGACATGTATTTATTAGGACTAAACAGTACCCAGGTTTTTGGATGCCACTGTAAGGACCTGCTGTAATGTTAAAGGAACATTGTTTTGAGGTTTGATTGATTAGCAGCAGTTCTCTCTGTACATGTACTGTAACACACCAATCTGTCTGTATTCAAATGTGCCACTATGCCATCTGGAATAAGTCCGTGTTCAGATTCAACTACGGAAACCAAACAAAGGACTGTTACATTGACACACTTCAGATGTTTATTACAAGGTCATGACACCTCTTATAAAACCTTCATAACACCCTTGTTTGTACTTATATTCATGTTTTTATTACTACTCATAACATTCTCCTGAACTCCAAAATAAGTTTCAATACTTTAAGTTGGCCAATGGTTCTTGATTCCACTGCTTGTATTATCAAGAGCTTATGTAGGTGTTAGCTGCACAAATTAGACCAAAGAGAGAATATGATAATGATTTGATTGCATTTATTTGGCCTGAATTTAAAAGCTTCAAAGAGATCTAAAATGATTGATAAAGAACCTGTAATTGGTGAAATAGGTCATCATAACATTTGAGATCTCCTTTAGAGGATTCAAACTATGAACACCTATTGGTTCATTCCTTGCTGAACCCCCCAACCCCAATAATGCCCCTGTCTAAGCATGCAAAGCACTAGATCACTCCAGATCCAACCCAAAGGGAGCATTGACAAACCATTTCTAATCAGAAAGTCACAGCATTTAAACCTGAACTCTTGACAACATTTTTTGGCATCTGTACTGTATTTCTAGAAACAAATAGAAATAGGACCACAGCTGTTGAATGACTCAACATGGTCATGATGTTTAAAGGCACTGAACTACAGTACATCTATGGGTATGATAAAACTTGCTGCCCTTTTGGTTATACAAGTCACATTGCACAGTAGGAAGCTACTGTAGCCACAGCGTGCTTCACTAGACAGATGGGCTGAAGAGACATCCTTGTCTAAAGAGCTCTAATGCTCGTCTTTGGGCAACAGGCATACCTCAGTCTGGAAACTTCTCACACACTCCTAAAGTGCTTTTAGAAACCTGACTTTGGGGAGAAAGTAGATGGGTGCTCTATGTCATACAGTAAGTGCAAATGGCAGAGAGAGAGCGAGAGAGACCCCAAAACCAGCAAGGGAAATTCAGTGACTCAGTCTGTCATTGAAGACACACAATTCAACTTAATAACACACATTTTTATGGTAATCACATGAAATAGTTCCCACTCACCTTCCGCACTGTTCTATCACATTCTCTGACCGTCTTTCTGCTGCGAGATGCATACGTGCCGTTCTGTGTCAGTAAAACAGTAACTTTCAAAATCATGTCTATTTTTTTTATGTCCAGATTTTTTCCCCTTTTGAATAACATATGCTGGTTTCCATCTCTGCTGTGAACTTTCTGCATGTCTGGAATAAACGTTACCATGCATGGTCTACGATGAGTTGGACTGATTTATGTTGGTTTGTTTAGCTTTGATGGATGCGCGTGTGCTTGTTTGTGTGTTGAAGGACAGTGTATGACAGAGGAATGGTCTAAGGGGAAAACTGCTGAGTAGTGTGTGAGAGGGAGAGTAAGGGGTCAGACAACCTGCCTTTGAAGTGGCATCTGGGGTAAAGCTGCAGCAGCAGCTCCACTGACATAATGATCAAAGTCCATGTCCCTGTCTGGAACAGAGGAAGGTGTAGAGCTAAACCCTCACGTTAACACACACACCCTTTCACTACCGCACTCCTTTTTTCTCTCTCTCACACACACACACACTAGATAACAGAATACTCAAACACTCACAACACAGGGCTTACAAACATGCAGACACACACACCTCCAGTACTCTCAAAAATCCAAAAACGCAGTCAGCACAAACAAACGACTACACAGAATCAACATTTTAGTCATTTTTATTAAACAATAAGACCGGGTCTCTTTACCTACAGCAGAAGCCCCTTGGTATGTCCTGCTGCACTTAAAAACGTTAGACGGGGATTAATAAATACACTGAGCCTCGCAAGTCATGTGTACTTAAAAAAGGTATACAAAATGTTTGCTTTTTTCTCTCAAAAAGCCGTTGTTTTTGTGATGATGCCACATTTACTTCGTGGTTCTATACGCCAGTCTGACAAAATGGCGCCGGAGAACAAGGCTGATGTTTTACGTATCCCTAACCAATTGTGTTTTTTGTTTGTTTCTTTGCATTGTTTGTAACATCTTTGACTTATTTTGTACATAATGTTGCTGCTACCGTCTTATGACCAAAAATAACTTCTGCGTATCAGAACTGCGATTACTCACCACGGACTGGCAGAATCCTTTTTTTCCTTTAACGAGTCCGACGAGAATGATGTACTGCTTCCCCGGGAACAGGCCCAGATCATCATCGTTTGTGAAGAGAAGATGGAGAAAAAGGGGCCAGAGGGCGGGCTGCCTTCGGAGAATTCGTAGGCGATCGAATAAACCCCTACTTTCATTCTGCTAGCAAACTTGCAATCGTTGGGAGAAAAACAAAATCGATGACCTACGTGGAAGATTAAACTACCAACAGGACATTCAAAACTAATATCTTGTGCTTCACGGAGTCGTGGGTGAACGATGACAACATACAACTGGCTGGTTATACGCTGTATCAGCAGGACAGAACAGAGGCGTCTGGTAAGACAAGGGGCGGCGGACTGTGTTTTTGTAAATAACAGCTGGTGCATGATATCTAAGGAAGTCTCAAGGTTTTGCATCTCATGATAAGCTGTAGACGACACTATCTACCTAGAGAGTTTATATGTATTTTTCGTAGCTGTCTACATACCACCACACACCGATGCTGGCACGAAGACAGCACTGAATGAGCTGTATTCTGCCATAAGCAAACAGGAAAACGCTCACCCAGAGGCGGCACTCCTAGTGACCGGGGACTTTAATGCAGGGAAACTTAAATCTGTCTTACCAAATTTATCAGCATGATAAATGTACAACAACTCTGGACCACCTTTACTCCACATACAGAGAAGCGTACAAAGCTCTCCGTCGTCCTCTATTTGGCAAATCTGACCATAATTCTATCCTCCTGATTCCTGCTTACAAGCAAAAATTTAAGTAGGAAGCACCAGTGACTATCAATTTTAAAAAAGTGGTCAGATGAAGCAGATGCTAAACTACAGGACTGTTTTGCTAGCACAGATTAGAATATGTTCCGTGATTCCCCCGATGCCATTGAGAAGTACACCACATCAGTCATTGGCTTCATCAATAAGTGCATCGATGACGTCGTCCCCACAGTGACTGTACGTACACACCCCAATCAGAAGCCATGGATTACATGCAAAATCCGCACTGGGCTATAGGCTAGAGCTGCCACTTTCAAGTAGCGGGACTCTAACCCGAAAGATTATTAGAAATCCCTCTATGCCCTCCGCCGAATCATCAAACAGGCAAAGCGTCAATACAGGACTAAGATAGAATTGTACTACACCGGCTTTGACGCTCGTCGGATGTGGCAGGGCTGGCCAACCATTACAGACTACAAAGAGAAGCACAGCCGAGAGCTGACCAGTGACACGAACCTACCAAACGAGCTAAACTACTTCTATGCTCGCTTCGAGGCAAATAACACTGAAACATGCATGCGGAAGACTGTGATCCCGCTCTTCACAGCCGATGCGAGTAAGACCTTAAAACAGGTCAACATTCACAAAGCCAGACAGATTACCAGGACGTGTACTGTGAGCATGCGCTGACCAACTGGCAAGTGTTTTCAGTGACATTTTCAACCTCTCCTTGTAATACAACATGTTTTAAGCAGACCACCAGTTGGTAGAGCATGGCGCTTGTAACGCCAGGGTAGTGGGTTCGATCCCCGGGACCACCCATACGTAGAATGTATGCACACATGACTGTAAGTCGCTTTGGATAAAAGCGTCTGCTAAATGGCATATATTATTATTATTATTATTATTAAATGACGACCGACCTGTAGCACTCTCAAGTCTGTAGCCATGAACTGCTTTGAAAGGCTGGTCATGGCTCACATCAACACCATTATCCCAGAAACCCTAGACCCACTCCAATTTGCATACCGCCCTAACAGATCCACAGATGCAATCTCTATTGCACTCCACACTGCCCTTTCCCACCTGCAACACCTATGTGAGAATGCTATTCATTGACTACAGCTCAGCCTTCAAGACCATAGTGTCCTCAAAGCTCATCAATAAGCTAAGGACTCTGGGACTAAACACCTCCTTCTGCAACTGGATCCTGACTTACTGACGGGCTGCACCCAGGTGGTAAAGGTAGGTAACAACATCTGCCACGCTGATCCTCAACACAGGGGCCCCTCAGGGGTGCGTGCCCAGTCCCCTCCTGTACTACCTGTTCACTCATGACAGCACAGCCAGGCACGACTCCAACACCATCATTAAGTTTGCCGATGACAACAATGGTAGGCCTGATCACCGACAACGATGAGACAGCCTATAGGAAGGAGGTCAGAGAACTGGCCGTGTGGTTCCAGGATAATAACCTCTCCCTCAATGTGATCAAGACAAAGGAGATGATTTTGGACTACAGGAAAAAGGACTGAGCACTCCCCATTCTCATCGACGGGGCTGCAGTGGAGCAGGTTGAAAGCTTCAAGTTCCTTGGTGTCCACATCCCCAACAAACTAACATGGTCCAAGCACACCAAGACAGTCGTGCCCACGACAAAACCTATTCCCCCTCAGGAGACTGAAAAGATTTGGCATGGGTTCTCAGATCATCAAAAGGTTCTACAGCTGCACCATCGAGAGCATCCTGGCTGGTTGCATCACTGCCTGGTATGGTAACTGCTCTGCCTCAGACCTCAAGGCACTAGAGGGTAGTGCGTACGGCCCAGTACATCACTGGGGCCAAGCTTCCTGCCATTCAGGACCTCTATACCAGGCAGTGTCAGAGGAAGGCTCTAAAAATGGTCAAAGACTCCAGCCACCCTAGTCATACACTTTTACACTGCTGCTACTCTCTGCTGTTATCATATATGCTTAGTCACTTCAATAACTCTACCTACATGTACCCATTTACCTCAACAAACTGGTGCCCCCGGACTTTTACTCTTCACCGGTACCCCGCTGTACATAGTCTCGCTATTGTCATTTTACTGCTGCTCTTTAATGACTTGTTGCTTTTAATTTCTTATTCTTACTCATATTTTTTGTAAACTGCATTGTTGGTTAGGGGCTCATAAGTAAGCATTTCACTGTAAGGTCTACACCAGCTGTATTTGGCACGTGTCAAGTCAAATCAAATTCTATTATAGACTCCCTCCTGTGTGTTGTGCTAGAATCAGCAGAATTTTTACCTCTGGGAAAAACTTGAGTCACAGCGAAAGTACACAACACTTAGTTCTACTCCAGTGATCTTCAAACCAGACAAAACGATCTGAAATATTCAGGAGCTATACACAGTAGCACCAGAGTAGGCTAGCTGTGTTAAATGTATGGATGTTTGTTGAACCAGTTATAGACCAATAGAAGTACTGCACTCAGATAACAAAATGCAGTCCCCCATTTGCCCTCAGAGAAGAGTAAGCTGAAAATAGAGATAAAGGATGAAAGGAATGAAGTGGGCAGTGACATCTATGAAAGGGAAATGGGTGTACTTGGAAAGGTTTTAGATATTTCCACTTCATGTAGCTATACCAATAAACCAAACTTCAAAATGTAATCAACTTTGTGACTAAAACTTCCTTGTCTAGTTAACAGATGATAAATGGTGAGATGTCAGGTGTGACAGACAGAAAGACAAGGTAATTCATTTAAAACCTGGTAGGTGGCTATCGAGGTGACATGGGAGTGATGACAGGTTCCTGTAGAGTCCTGTAGAGTTACAGTTACAGCTCCTGTGCAGTGTGGCTGTCACAGCACACGCGCGCCCTTACGTACGTAGGTACGCACGTTCACAAGCAGGTAGACGCAAGCATATTTTTTACAAAACAGAGGTCTGAGGGAGTGTGGCGGTGACTTGCATCTGATTGTCAGAGTACCCCATCTAGATTCTGCTGCCTTGTTTACTTTAACATCTGCAGCCTCTTCCACTGTAAAACCACTTAAAATGCCATTGACAATTTCAAGTAAAAAAATCAAATAAAATCTCCTTCCAACTGTAGCATCTTTCAAATCAACGTTCATATTAGGGATGTTAAATGTTAGTCAAATTATTCAGGCCAGAACATCTTCAGGAGGCAGAACAGGATGAGGCAGAAGGGATAGAGAGGTTTGAGGCTCTGTAAGATAATGGGCATATAGGGTAGAACAGAATCATAACTTTCAAAATCAGTTTGGAACAAAAGTTTGAACACAGATTTCCAGTTGACATCAATGTATGACTTAAGGTTTGTTGACTTTTCTCAAGGTAGGACTTAGTAGGTCCTTGATAATGAAGAATCACAGAGGGCTGAATGCTGATCAATCTTACAGATCTCTGGATTTCAAGTAAACTTGTGTGGCTCAGTTGGTGAGAGCGTGGCACCAGCCAAGGTCGTGGATTCGATTATAAAAATGTATGCATGCACTCACTGTAGAGCAAGTTACTTTGGATAGGTGTCTGCTAAGCAGCATAATAAGTAAGTTGAGGGAAACACGTAATGAAAGAAGTCAGTGTTATGGTTTAACCATACACCTGTATGTGGGCCATTGTTTAAAGTACTACAGTGATTATGAAGTCATCCATGCAGCACAACAGAATAATGGTATTTGCAGCACTAGAGTTGAATCAATGGCCTTCAATGAAAAATATAATTTCTCAATACATGTCGAAGTTCCAAAAAAATATATTGAAAAATAAAATGTTAAGTGCCTAGTATCACATACTGTATATTAATAATTTATTAATAATGCACATTGTACAGCCCATGATGATAAACCTGAATCTCCCGCCACTAAAAAACGACCATTCAACTAAAAATCCATCCACCTAAGAAATTAACAGCAAAACAGTCCCCCTCTTTCGTATCCGCAATCTGTCTTCAGAGCCTTTAACTCCTCATTGAAGCAAGTGTTTTTTTTAATATATAATTCTTTAAAATCTAGTCATATTAGTACATTTGGTCTCCTTTCCCTTAACCAGAGTTGAACAGCACATTCACTTTTATAGAAAAACTAAACAAAAAGATGCTGCTCCATCTCCCCATCTCCTTCTTCCCGCACTTTAAATACAAATCAGGTAGTCCATGATGGCTTTGATCAATCCTGTTAACCGATTGGGCCAAGAGGGTGTCGGTCTATCTGTCCGTCTGCTCAGTAGCCTCCAATCACTCAAGCCCATTCTCCAGAGTCCTGATTCCGATGTTACAAACGCAGAGTAACGATTGTTCGACCAGTCTGTCCTTCATCAGTGGAAGGCGTAGAGCAGCAGGAGGATGGTGCAGACGCCGATGACTGCACCCAGGATTAGGGAGTCCCGCCTCTTCCGCAGGTTGATTCGCTGGATGAGGTTGTTGATGGCTGGGAAACGATCTGGAGGAGGAAGTTAAGGGAAACAGAACCAAGTGCTAACCACCTCTTATTACAAGTATGTTCAGAAAATCATTACATTGGAATTATAAACTGGGTAGTTTGAGACCTGAATGCTGAAATCCATAATATAAAACAGTTTATGACAAAACATTTATTTTTACTGCTCTAATTACTTTGGTAACCAGTTTCTAATAGAAATAAGGCACCTTTGGGGTTTGTGGTATATGGCCAATATACCTCGGCTAAGGGCTGTATCTGCGTTGTGTCATACAGAAGAACAGCCCTTAGCTGTGGTATATTGGCCATATACCACACACCCCCTCTGGCCTTAATCGTTAATTAGAATCTAAAAAAGTCGAATTGCCTGATTTTCTGATGTCATTGCTAATATTTTTGGTCTGTTCTGAAATTGTATTTCTGAAACAGGCAACTGATCTTTTCTTTTGACAGCAAAGTGAAATATGATCCAATATGTTGTTCATAGAACCCTAGCAGGAGTGAGGAATGGAGCAATTTAAGCCCTCAATCCCCCCCCAGTCAGTTAAATGGACCAGAATGGACTGCTCCGCATGCTCAGATATTTCCTTAGAATCAATAGGAATTTCTCCCCTGAAGAGGCTGGTGTTGTTGCCCCGTGTGAGGAATATATTGTGTTGGAAGGCCTGACAACCATGCTCAGAGCAAAAAGAAGATACCAGGCAGAATCAGGCTCCCATTAAAGTGGCACTCCAGTCTCCTTTTCACCTCATGTAACACCTGATTTACTTAACAAAATGCACATCTCAATAGGTGGTCCAGGTATGTCATGACATGGCACAAGTGGGGGTGGGGAAGCTTTCCTCTTCTGCTTTTCAAGCAATGGGGAGGCCGATGACGTCACACATTCCCATCAGACCAACTCATTGAATGCCCTACTCCTTGAAATGTAGATGACTTGTACTTCACTACATTTATACTTGCGATATCACTTTTCAACAGGAAAAGTTAAAACCACTGGAGGAGGTCTTTAAATCTTGCTGGGATAGATGTGTTTGATAACAATACAAACTAATCTTGGAGGATGCTCATTGGGCATATATATATATATATATATATATATATATATATATATATATATATATATATATATATATATATATATAATTGAACCTTTATTTTACTAGGCAAGTCAGTTAAGGACAAATTCTTATTTACAATGACAGCCTACCGGGGAACAGTGGGTTACCTGCCTTTTTCAAGGGCAGAATGACAGATTTTTACCTTGTCAGCTCGGGGATTCTATCCAGCAACCTTTCGGTTACTGGCTTAATGCCCTCTAACCACTTGGCTACCTGCTGCCACCCTATTAAACAGTTAAGATTCGTAACGTAAACCGACAGTCACTCTGGCATTAATTGTTTAACTTCTCTAGGGTAGGGGGCAGCATTCAGAATTTTGGATGAAAAGAATGCCCAGATTAAACGGCCTGCTACTCGGGCCCAGAAGATATGATATGCATATAACTGGTAGATTTGGATAGAAAACACTCTAAAGTTTCAAAAACTGTTAAAATAGTGTCTGAGTATAACAGAACTGATTTGGCAGGTGAACATCTGAGAAAAATCCATTCAGGAAGCAGTTTTTTTTGTGTGTGTAGTTTTCTATTCAATGCCATTACAGTATCAAATTGCAGTTCTTATGCCTTCCACTAGATGTCAACAGTCTTTAGAAATAGTTTCAGGCTTGTATTCTGATAAATGAGGGAGTAAGACCAGTCAATGAGTGGACCCTGACGTGTCACAGAGCTTTTTCATGCGCAATCCCGAGAGTGCCTTTCTTGTTTACCTTTTATATTGACAATGTTATTGTCCGTTTGAAATATTATAGATAATTTAGGCTAAAACCAGCCTGAGGATTGAATATAAACATTGTTTGACATGTTTCTATGACGTTTACGGATACAATTTTTTTTTGTCTGCCTGTTTTGACTGCGTTTGAGCCTGTGGATTACTGAAGAAAACAAACAAAACAAGAGTTTTTTTGGATATAAAGAGACCATCGAACAAAAGGAACATTTATTGAGTAAATGAATGTCTTCTGAGTGCAACCATATGAAGATCAAAGGAAAGGGATTAATTTTCTCTATTTCTGACTTGTGTAACTCTTCTACTTGGCTGGCTACTGTTTGTAATGATTTGTCTGCTGGGCTATGTTCTCAAAAATTGTAAGGTATGCTTTAGCCGTAAAGCATTTAAAAAAATCTGACACCGTGGTTGGATTCACAAGAAGTTAATCTTTAAACCTATGTAAAATATGTTTTGTTTTCTGAATTTTTATAATGACTATTTCTGTTTTTTGAATTTAGCGCTCTGAAATCTCACTGGATGTTGGCCAGGTAGGACGCTAGAGTCCCACATACCCTAGAGAGGTTAAGGGACTCTAGAGCTGTATTGTGTCTGGTTGCAGCTCACAGGAGTTAATAGTACGGTAAAATAGAGGACCTAATGAGTAAGAGCGTTGCGCTAACAACGCCACGGTCGTGGGTTCAGTTCCTGCGGGGATCAATTCACATTAACTCACTTCTGTAAATTTCTTTGGATAAAAATATCTACGTGGCATTAAAGGACAATTATGATCAAATAAAAGTTGTTTAAAACACATACCTGGACAATCTCTAGAATTTCTTGTCTGATTAAATACCTAAATAGGTATTTGTGAAATTGTTTTTTCTCAAACAGATATGAACATAGGGTTGGCTTCCCAGATACATTTTAAGCCCAGTCCTAAACATGATGTTTAATGGAGAATCTCCAATGTGCATAAAGTTTGCTAGGTGTTGTAAAGGATACTGGCCAGAGTGTTGACCCTGCTGTGTATGGACTTCAACAGCCCTCTCTGGGATGTCATGTTCTCCTTGGTCGCCATGGCAATACTGCAGGAAGAGAAGAGGAAGACCGTGACAAACACAGGTTAAATTAGGGGAGAGGTAACCAACCCTACAATATCACCCCTGTAAATCTTCTGCTTTGTTATAAAACAGCTTTTCTCCAATCCAGAGTATAGGCAACACTACAATATCACACATGTAAGGCTTGTTATCAAACAGCTTTTCTCTAGTATAAAGTACGAGGCACGATTGTGTGTGTGTGGTAACCCAAGTGCAACTACCGTGACAGACAGAAGGCGGGTGGAGGCAGAGAAACCCATTAGAGGGGGAGGAGAACTATCACATTAATTTAGAATGCAGAGAGAGAAATACTGGGGGAGCCGAGTCTGAGGTCCTGTGGATATTAGCACAGAGATACACTGAGGTGTGTAGTGTAGCACACAGCTTTTCCCAATTATATTTTTTCAGGAGTGGTGGCAAGTGTAGCGGTGGGGGGGTTTAGAAATGTAAACATTTTATTTAAAGATGTAAACAGAAATACCTTATTTACATAAGTATTCAGACCCTTTGCACCAGAGGTCAATTTCTAGCCTCATGGTATTCTGTTTCCATTGATCATCCTTGAGATGTTTCTACAACTTGGAGTTCCCCGGTGGAAAATTCAATTGACTGGACATGATTTGGAAAGGCACACACCTGTCTATATAAGGTCCCACAGTTGACAGTGCATGTCATAGCAAAAACCAAGCCATGAGGTCGAAGGAATTGTCTGTAGAGCGCGCCGAGACAGGACTGTGTCGAGGCACAGATCTGGGGAAAGGCACCATAAAAATACATCTGCAGCATTGAAGGTCCACAAGAACACAGTGGCTTCAATCATTCTTAAAAGGAAGAAGTTTGGAACCGCCAAGTCTCTCCCTAGAGCTGGCGGCCCAGCCAAACTGGGGAGAAGGGCCTTGGTCAGGGAGGTGACCAAGAACCAGATGGTCACTGACAGAGCTCTAGAGTTCCGGCCTTTATGGTAGAGTGGCCAGAAGGAAGCCACTCCTCATTAAAAGGCACATGACAGCCCTCTTGGAGTTTGCCAAAAAGGCACCTAAAGGACTCTGACCATGAGAAACAAGATTCTCTCGTCTGATGAAACCAAGATTGAACTTGTCACGAACCGGCTCAAAGCCCGTAACAAAAGGGAGACAACGTGGAGATAAGGAGTAACAAAGCATATATATTTATTAAATAAGTAACTAAGTATAATATACAATGGTGTGTGTAATCAGTAATCAGTAGTGTAAGTGAGTGTTTTTCATGTGATCATGCAGGGTGTTGAAAGGTGCCAAAGCAAACAACCAAAAGGCCACCAAGAAACAACAAAATCCATAAAGTTGTCTGCATGGAGAGAGTCTCCTCCATGAATGGGGAAGTGGTGTATTTATCCTGGGACACACCGGGCCCAGGTGATTCCCATGTAACTGACGACCCTCCCAACTCCGCCCACCGGCATCCTAAATAAGGAAACAAGAACGAAGAGAGAATTCGGCAGACAGAGTGGGAGGGTCGTCACAAACTCTATGGCTTGAATGCCAAGCGTTAAGTCTGGAGGAACCCTGGCACCACCCCCACAGCACGGCGGTTGCAGCATCATGCTGTGGGGGTGCTTTTCAGCAATCGAGACTGGGAGACTTGTCAGGATCGAGGCAAAGGGCGCTAAGTACAGAGAGATCATTGATGAAAACCTGCTCCAGAGCACTCAGGCTTGGATTAAGGTTCACCTTCCAACAGGACAACGACCCTAAGCACACAGCAAAGACAACACAGGAGTCTCTGATTCTCTTTGAGTGACCCAGCCAGAGCCCATATTTGAACCCGGTTGAACATCTCTGGAAAGACCTGAAAATAGCTGTGCAGCAACACTCCCCATATGACCTGACAGAGCTTGAGGATCTGCAGAGAACAATGGGAGAAACTCCTCTAATGCAAGTGTGCAAAGCTTGTAGCGTCATACCCAAGAAGACTCGAGACTGTAATTGCTGCCAAAGGTGCTTCAACAAAAAGGTCTGAATACTTGTGTAAATGTGATATTTCTGTTATGTTTTATAAATTAGCAAACATTTCTAAACTTTGTGTGTAGATTGATGAGGGGGAAAAAAATATTTAATCCATTTTAGAATGAGACTAACCTAACAAAATATGGAAAAAGTCAAGGGGTCTGAATACTTTCCGAAGGCACTGTAGGTGACAACAGCTGTCATAAGCCATCCCATCAAATCATATGGCCAAGCGTCACGTCTGGAGGAAACTGGCACCATCCCTACTAGAGGTCGACCGATACCGATTATTGGAGGACCAAAATAAAGCCTATCCCGATTAAAATCGGCCGATATTTTAAAATATATATATATTTGTAATAATTACAACAATAATGAAAGAAAACTTATTTGAACTTAATATAATACATCAATAATATCAATTTAGTCTCAAATAAATAATGAAACATGGTCAATTTGGTTTAAATAATGCAAAAACACAGTGTTGGAGAAGAAAGTCAAAGTGCAATATGTGCCATGTAAAAAAGCAAACGTTTAAGTTACTTGCTCAGAACATTAGAACATATGGAACCTGGTGGTTCCTTTTAACATGAGTCTTCAACATTCCCAGGTAAGAGGTTTTAGGTTGTAGTTCTTTAAGGAATTATAGGACTATTTCACACTATACCATTTGTATTTCATTAACCTTTGACTATTGGATGTTCTTATAGGCACTATAGTATTGCCAGCCTAATCTCGGGAGTTGATAGTCAAACATAAAACACTCCAAGATGGCATAGCAGTTCAGACGTCTTTTGTCCTCGTCTTGTCGTGTCCCGTATATATATTTACAACTTTCTTCGCATATCTTTTTATATATCTATTTTTCATTTTCCATAAACTCATCTTCAAAACACTCTCCTGCAACCTGCCTCACCAATTTATATATCTTTTTAAAGTATCATTTACCTCAAATCTGTAATCCTCCATAGAAGCTAACCAGAAGCTAATCCAGAAGCTCACCAGAAGCTAATCCAGAAGCTCGCCAGAAGCTAGTTAACTGGCTAATCGTTAGTATTCAGCTAACCACGGTTTGTGGTCATCAGCTATCCTTTAGCTCGAAAATCTATCGCCAGTTTTGTACGGCGCGGCTCGGACCGGAACATACCGGACCTATTTTTCTCTCCATGTCCCCGGATTTCAACCGCTAACTCTGGACATTTATACCTGGATCTCGCAGCTAGCTAGCTGCTATCCGTGTGACTATCGGCTTTCGTCGATTCCGGAGCAAACATCAATTATTCCGGAGCTAGCCAGCTGAAGAGTTCCATCAGTCACTCCTGGACTACAATCACCGATCCGGACCCGTTTTACTGCCAACGCGGAGCCCCACCGGGCCTTCACAACTGGACTACCGACGTTATCTACCAGAGGGAGTTATCCGGCTGGCTCCTCCGTCGTGACGTTACCCGAACGCCCATCTGCGGTCCGCTAATCGTTAGCTGTCTTATCGGCTGTTATCTGAATAGACCTATCGGACAATTTATTATTTTCTTCTTCTTGGGCCTCTATAACTATATCTATTGTTTTTTTTGCGAATTGGATTCATCCCCTCTATCACACAGAACCCCACTAACCCTACCGACGGAAACGCATGAGGTGGCTAATAACAGACCTCCATCCTATGCTAGCTTGCTACCAATGGCCAGGCTAGCTGTCTAAATCGCTGTGACCCCAACCAACTTCACTACTCACTGGACCCTTTTGATCACTGGACTAAGCATGCCGCTCCTTAATGTCAATATGCCTTGTCCATTGCTGTTCTGGTTGGTGTTTATTGGCTTATTTCACTGTAGAGCCTCTAGTCCCGCTCACAATACCTTATCCAACCTATTAGTTCCACCACCCACACATGCGATGACATCTCCTGGTTTCAATGATGTTTCTAGGGACAATATCTCTCATATCATCACTCAATACCTAGGTTGACCTCCACTGTATTCACATCCTACCATACCTTTGTCTGTACATTATACCTTGAAGCTATTTTATCGCCCCCAGAAACCTCCTTTTACTCTCTGTTCTAGACGATCAATTCTTATTGCTTTTAGCCGTACCCTTATCCTACTCCTCCTCTGGCAATGTAGAGGTAAATCCAGGCCCTGCAGTGCCTAGCTCCACTCCTATTCCCCAGGCGCTCTCTTTTGATGACTTCTGTAACCGTAATAGCCTTGGTTTTATGCATGTTAACATTAGAAGCCTCCTCCCTAAGTTTGTTTTATTCACTGCTTTAGCACACTCTGCTAACCCGGATGTTCTGGTTGTGTCTGAATCCTGGCTTAGGAAGACCACCAAAAATTCTGGAATTTTTATCCAAACCAACATTTTCAGACAAGATAGAACTGCCAAAGTGGGCGGTGTTGCAATCTACTGCAAAGATAGCCTGCAGAGCTCTGTCCTACTATCCAGGTCTGTGCCCAAACAATTTGAACTTCTACTTTTAAAAATCCATCTCTCTAAAAACAAGTCTCTCACTGTTGCCGCCTGCTATAGACCACCCTCTGCCCCCAACTGTGCTCTGGACACCATATGTGAACTTATTGCCCCCCATCCATCTTCAGAGCTCGTGCTGCTAGGCGACCTAAACTGGAACATGCTTAACACCCCAGCCATCCTACAATCTAAGCTTGATGCCCTCAATCTCACACAAATGATCAATGAACCTATCAGGTACCTCCCCAAAGCCTTAAACACAGGCACACTAACCACCAACCCCTCTAAATACACCTCTGCTGTCTTCAACCAAGATCTCAGCGATCACTGCCTCATTGCCTGCATACGTACGGTCAAACAACCTCCACTCATCACTGTCAAACGCTCCCTGAAACACTTCAGTGAGCAGGCCTTTCTAATCGACCTGGCCGGGGTATCCTGGAAGGATATTGATCTCATCCCGTCAGTAGAGGATGCCTGGTTATTTAAAAATGCTTTCCTAACCATTTTAAATAAGCATGCCCCATTCAAGAAATTTAGAACCAGGAACAGATATAGCCCTTGGTTCTCCCCAGACCTGACTGCCCTTAACCAACACAAAAACAACCTATGGCGTTCTGCATTAGCATCGAACAGCCCCCGTGACATGCAGCTGTTCAGGGAAGCTAGAAACTATTATACACAGGCAGTTAGAAAAGCCAAGGCTAGCTTTTTCAAGCAGAAATTTGCTTCGTGCAACACTAACTCAAAAAGGTTCTGGGACACTGTAAAGTCCATGGAGAATAAGAACACCTCCTCCCTGCTGCCCACAAGATAGGAAACATTGTCACCACTGATAAATCCACTATAATTGAACATTTCAATAAGCATTTTTCTACGGCTGGCCATGCTTTCCACCTGGCTACTCCTACCCCGGTCAACAGCACTGCACCCCCCCACAGCAACTCGCCCAAGCCTTCCCCATTTCTCCTTCTCCCAAATCCAGTAAGCTGATGTTCTGAAAGAGCTGCTAAATCTGGACCCCTACAAATCAGCCGGGTTAGACAATCTGGACCCTTTCTTTCTAAAATTATCTGCCAAAATTGTTGCCACCCCCATTACTAGCCTGTTCAACCTCTCTTTCGTGTTGTCTGAGATTCCCAAAGATTGGAAAGCAGCTGCGGTCATCCCCCTCTTCAAAGGGGGGGGACACTCTTGACCCAAACTGCTAAAGACCTATATCTATCCTACCCTGCCTTTCTAAAGTCTTCGAAAGCCAAGTCAAGAAACAGATTACCAACCATTTCGAATCTCACCATACCCTCTCTGCTATGCAATCTGGTTTCAGAGCTGGTCATGGGTGCACCTCAGCCACGCTCAAGGTCCTAAACGATATCTTAACCGCCATCGATAAGAAACATTACTGTGCAGCCGTATTCATTTATCTGGCCAAGGCTTTCGACTCTGTCAATCACCACATCCTCATCGGCAGACTCGACAGCCTTGGTTTCTCAAATGATTGCCTCGCCTGGTTCACCAACTACTTCTCTGATAGAGTTCAGTGTGTCAAATCGGAGGGTCTGCTGTCCGGACCTCTGGCAGTCTCTATGAGGGTGTCACAGGGTTCAATTCTTGGACCGACTCGCTTCACTATATACATCAATGATGTCGCTCTTGCTGCTGGTGAGTCTCTGATCCACCTCTACGCAGACGACACCATTCTGTATACTTCTGGCCCTTCTTTGGACACTGTGTTAACAACCCTCCAGGCAAGCTTCAATGCCATACAACTCTCCTTCCGTGGCCTCCAATTGCTCTTAAATACAAGTAAAACTAAATGCATGCTCTTCAACCGGTCGCTGCCTGCACCTGCCCGCCTGCCCAACATCACTACTCTGGACGGCTCGGACCTCTTTCCCTACTCTATTGATATTATTTATTTATTTTGCTCCTTTGCACACCATTATTTTTATTTCTACTTTGCACATTCTTCCACTGCAAATCTACCTTTCCAGTGTTTTAGTTGCTATATTGCATTTACTTTGCCACCGTGGCCTTTTTTTTGCCTTTACCTCCCTTATCTCACCTCATTTGCTCACATCGTATATAGACTTGTTTATACTGTATTATTGACTGTATGTTTGTTTTACTCCATGTGTAACTCTGTCGTTGTTTGCGTCGAACTGCTTTGCTTTATCTTGGCCAGGTCGCAATTGTAAATGAGAACTTGTTCTCAACTTGCCTACCTGGTTAAATAAAGGTGAAATAAATAAATAAATATAATCAGCGCAATGCTTGAAGCACAGCGAAGAGCTGCTGGCAAATGCAGGAAAGTGCTGTTTGAATGAATGCTTACGAGCCTGCTGCTGCCTACCACCACTCAGTCAGACTGCTCTATCAAATCATAGACTTAATTATAACACAGAAATACGAGCCGTAGGTCATTAATATGGTCAAATCCGGAAAATATTATTTCGAAAACAAAACATTTATTCTTTCAGTGAAATACGGAACCATTCCGTAATTTAGCTAACGGGTGGCATCCCTAAGTCTAAATATTGCTGTTTCATTGCACAACCTTCAATGTTATGGTCATAATTATGTACAATTATGGCAAATTACGGTCTTCGTTAGGAAGAAATGGTCTTCACACAGTTAGCAACGAGCTAGGCAGCCGAAACTTCTGCATATACCCTGACTCTGCATGAACTGAACGCAAGAGAAGTGACAATTTCCCTAGTTAAAAGAAATTGATGTTAGCAGGCAATATTAACTAAATATGCAGGTTTAAAAATATATACTTGTGTATTGATTTTAAGAAAGACATTGATGTTTATGGTTAGGTACACATTGGTGCAACGACAGTGCTTTTTTCACGAATGCATTTGTTAAATACTACTTCACCCGTTAAACGTTTTAAATGGGCCATTCCGATTAATCGGTTGACCTCTAATCCCTAAGGTAAAGCAAGGTGGTGGCAGAATCATGCTGTGGGGATGGTTTTCAGGAACAGGGACTGGGAGACTAGTCAGGATTGAAGCAAAGATAAACAGAGAAAAGTACAGAGTTCCTTGATGAAAACCTGATCCAGAGCTCTCAGGACATCAGATTGGGATGAAAGTTCACCTTCCGACATGACACCCCTAAGCGCATAGCCAAGTCAGAGCCCGGACTTAAATCCGATGAAACATCTCTGGAGATACCTGAAAATAGCAGTGCAGCAACGCTCCCAATCCAACCTGACAAAGCTTAGAGCTTTAGAGGATCTGCAGAGAAGAATGGGAGAAAGTACCCAAATAGAGGTGTGCAAAGCTTGTAGCGTCATACCCAAGAAGACTAGAGGCTGTAATCGCTGCCAAAGGTGCTTCAACAAAGTACTGCGTAAAGGGTCTGAATACTAAAATATGAATTAGTAACAAGTTCTACAAAAAAAGTTTTTCCTTCTCATTATGGGTTATTTTGTGTAGATTGATGAGTGGAAAAAATATATTTAATCAATTTTAGAAGGCACTGTACACAGACACACACTTCATAGCAGAAAAGCTTCAGAGAATAACCCTCTGTTAGATATTGTTTTCCCAGACACCTCAAGAAAGCTGATATACAATCTCATTTGAGAAAAAAAAAATAGTAGCTTTCACATGGTAACTGTAATTTAGTCTGAAGAGACTAAATGCACCATCAGAGGCGGTACCATTCAGTTAGAGTCCATTTCCTTCAACGACGTAAAGCCTGGAACAAAGCCCGAGGACACTAGCTAATTTCACATCTTGCATCTCAGTTCAGATATAGTACATTTCTGTGCGGTTATTTTCTTATAAGGCATGAGGCCTGGAACAAAGCCTGAGGGCTCTAGCTGATTTCAGATCTTGTGGTGTGTGCTTCGGTGTACATGGACATCAAGCACTTCATGTTCTCCCATCTCCTTCAACTGAGTGCTGCCTTGTCATTGGAAGATTAAATAGCTGTGATGTGGAAACTTCCTCACCATGTAAGGATGTGGGTGCACTGTGTGTTGAGTGTGTGGGAGCGAAGGTGTTTGAGAAAATGTGGTAGTTTACCATTTGTAGTACATGTTTGAATAAGCGTGTATGTGTGTGTTGTCTAATCTTCATCGCTGCCAGCTGCTGACAGCCTAACACCTCGTAGGGTGTTGCTGAGGGGACAATCAGTCCCTATGACAAGGATCTAGCTCATATATCATGTTCTCCAGAGTCAGAGGGGAAGACCAGTCGCCTCTCTTCCCATAGCCCAACGCTGCTGACTAACACTGGGCCAGCGTTAGCGCTACGCTAACGTGCTGGCAATCAGAGCTGCTATCTGATAGGGGCGAGGCTAAAGCACACACACACTGACTCGACCTGTCTGAAAACCAGCTCAATGCTAAACTAATTCAGCTCATCACCGTTAGCATCTAAAGTAAAGTCACTGTGGGGTTTCCAGATAAGTTTATTGAGACCAATTCTCTCCAATCTAACCCCATTTTGACAGAGCTTAATATGAATATGTTACTTTAACTACCAAAAACAGCATTTCTGTGCTGTGAAAATCGCACTCTTTTCTTTCTGCTTCGGTCACTGGAGTCCCAACTGTTCCTCTCAAAGCCCAATGCATATTAATTCACATAAATGAATCATAGCTCAACCCTCCTCATCCCCACAGGGCATAATAACACACAAAAACTAATCAGGAGAAAAAATACGCTTCATTATCTTCTGGCTGTGTGCGTGGATGTGTCTTGTTAGGCGTGTTCAAGACTGGGAGGGAACCGGTAATGATCGTGGCTTTCTCATCCAGTGTAATTTTCTGCTTGGCTAAAACAAGAGGGAAGAGAGAGAGAGACTCGGGTCGGTGAGGGAGTGGGGGCTGGACAGGAAGAGGAGCTGCACGGCCCACAAATCCACTTAATGAAGCACCTGTGCCAGTAGATGGTGGGAGGGATAGAACAAACAGGGAGGAAGAGATGATGGGAGGGAAAAGGCAACAGGGAGGCTGAGATGGTGGGAGGGATAGAGGCAACAGGGAGGCTGAGATGGTGGGAGGGATAGAGGCAACAGGGAGGCTGAGATGGTGGGAGGGATAGAGGCAACAGGGAGGCTGAGATGGTGGGAGGGATAGAGGCAACAGGGAGGCTGAGATGGTGGGAGGGATAGAGGCAACAGGGAGTCAGATGGTGGGAGGGATAGAACAAACAGGGAGGAAGAGATGATGGGAGGGAAAAGGCAACAGGGAGGCTGAGATGGTGGGAGGGATAGAGGCAACAGGGAGGCTGAGATGGTGGGAGGGATAGAGGCAACAGGGAGGCTGAGATGGTGGGAGGGATAGAGGCAACAGGGAGGCTGAGATGGTGGGAGGGATAGAGGCAACAGGGAGGCTGAGATGGTGGGAGGGATAGAGGCAACAGGGAGGCTGAGATGATCGGAGGGGAAAGGCAACAGGGAGTCAGATGGTGGGAGGGATAGAGGCAAAAGGGAGGCTGAGATGGTGGGAGGGATAGAGGCAACATGGAGGCTGAGATGGTGGGAGGGATAGAGGCAACAGGGAGTCAGATGGTGGGAGGGATAGAGGCAACAGGGAGTCAGATGGTGGGAGGGATAGAGGCAACAGGGAGTCAGATGGTGGGAAGGATAGAGGCAACAGGGAGTCAGATAGTGGGAGGGATAGAGGCAACAGCGAGTCAGATGGTGGGAGGGATAGAGGCAACAGGGAGGCTGATGGTGGGAAGGATAGAGGCAACAGGGAGTCAGATAGTGGGAGGGATAGAGGCAACAGGGAGTCAGATGGTGGGAAGGATAGAGGCAACAGGGAGTCAGATGGTGGGAGGGATAGAGGCAACAAGGAGGCTGAGCTGGTGGGAGGGATAGAGGCAACAGGGAGTCAGATGGTGGGAAGGATAGAGGCAACAGGGAGTCAGATGGTGGGAGGGATAGAGGCAACAGGGAGGCTGAGATGGTGGGAGGGATAGAGGCAACAGGGAGGCTGAGATGGTGGGAGGGATAGAGGCAACAGGGAGGCTGAGATGGTGGGAGGGAAAAGGCAACAGGGAGGCTGAGATGGTGGGAGGGATAGAGGCAACAGGGAGGCTGAGATGGTGGGAGGGATAGAGGCAAAAGGGAGGCTGAGATGGTGGGAGGGATAGAGGCAACAGGGAGGCTGAGATGGTGGGAGGGATAGAGGCAACAGGGAGGCTGAGATGGTGGGAAGGATAGAGGCAACAGGGAGGCAGATGGTGGGAGGGATAGAGGCAACAGGGAGGCTGAGATGGTGGGAGGGATAGAGGCAACAGGGAGTCAGATGGTGGGAGGGATAGAACAAACAGGGAGGAAGAGATGATGGGAGGGAAAAGGCAACAGGGAGGCTGAGATGGTGGGAGGGATAGAGGCAACAGGGAGGCTGAGATGGTGGGAGGGATAGAGGCAACAGGGAGGCTGAGATGGTGGGAGGGATAGAGGCAACAGGGAGGCTGAGATGGTGGGAGGGATAGAGGCAACATGGAGGCTGAGATGGTGGGAGGGATAGAGGCAACAGGGAGTCAGATGGTGGGAGGGATAGAGGCAAAAGGGAGGCTGAGATGGTGGGAGGGATAGAGGCAACATGGAGGCTGAGATGGTGGGAGGGATAGAGGCAACAGGGAGTCAGATGGTGGGAGGGATAGAGGCAAAAGGGAGGCTGAGATGGTGGGAGGGATAGAGGCAACATGGAGGCTGAGATGGTGGGAGGATAGAGGCAACAGGGAGTCAGATGGTGGGAGGGATAGAGGCAACAGGGAGTCAGATGGTGGGAAGGATAGAGGCAACAGGGAGTCAGATGGTGGGAGGGATAGAGGCAACAGGGAGTCAGATGGTGGGAGGGATAGAGGCAACAGGGAGTCAGATGGTGGGAGGGATAGAGGCAACAGGGAGGCTGAGCTGGTGGGAGGGATAGAGGCAACAGGGAGTCAGATGGTGGGAGGGATAGAGGCAACAGGGAGTCAGATGGTGGGAGGGATAGAGGCAACAGGGAGGCTGAGCTGGTGGGAGGGATAGAGGCAACAGGGAGTCAGATGGTGGGAGGGATAGAGGCAACAGGGAGTCTGAGCTGGTGGGAGGGATAGAGGCAACAGGGAGTCAGATGGTGGGAGGGATAGAGGCAACAGGGAGTCAGATGGTGGGAAGGATAGAGGCAACAGGGAGTCAGATGGTGGGAGGGATAGAGGCAACAAGGAGGCTGAGCTGGTGGGAGGGATAGAGGCAACAAGGAGGCTGAGATGGTGGGAGGGATAGAGGCAAAAGGGAGGCTGAGATGGTGGGAGGGATAGAGGCAACAGGGAGGCTGAGATGGTGGGAAGGATAGAGGCAAAAGGGAGGCTGAGATGGTGGGAGGGATAGAGGCAACAAGGAGGCTGAGATGGTGGGAAGGATAGAGGCAAAAGGGAGTCAGATGGTGGGAGGGATAGAGGCAACAAGGAGGCTGAGCTGGTGGGAGGGATAGAGGCAACAAGGAGGCTGAGATGGTGGGAGTGATAGAGGCAACAGGGAGTCAGATGGTGGGAGGGATAGAGGCAACAAGGAGGCTGAGCTGGTGGGAGTGATAGAGGCAAAAGGGAGGCTGAGATGGTGGGAGGGATAGAGGCAACAGGGAGGCTGAGATGGTTGGAAGGATAGAGGCAAAAGGAGGCTGAGATGGTGGGAAGGATAGAGGCAACAAGGAGGCTGAGATGGTGGGAGTGATAGAGGCAAAAGGGAGGCTGAGATGGTGGGAAGGATAGAGGCAACAAGGAGGCTGAGCTGGTGGGAGGGATAGAGGCAACAAGGAGGCTGAGCTGGTGGGAGGGATAGAGGCAACAAGGAGGCTGAGATGGTGGGAGTGATAGAGGCAAAAGGGAGGCTGAGATGGTGGGAGGGATAGAGGCAACAGGGAGGCTGAGATGGTGGGAAGGATAGAGGCAAAAGGGAGGCTGAGATGGTGGGAGGGATAGAGGCAACAAGGAGGCTGAGATGGTGGGAAGGATAGAGGCAAAAGGGAGTCAGATGGTGGGAAGGATAGAGGCAACAGGGAGTCAGATGGTGGGAGGGATAGAGGCAACAGGGAGGCTGAGATGGTGGGAGGGATAGAGGCAACAGGGAGGCTGAGATGGTGGGAGGGATAGAGGCAACAGGGAGTCAGATGGTGGGAGGGATAGAGGCAACAGGGAGTCAGATGGTGGGAGGGATAGAGGCAACAGGGAGTCAGATGGTGGGAGGGATAGAGGCAACAGGGAGTCAGATGGTGGGAAGGATAGAGGCAACAGGGAGGCTGATGGTGGGAGGGATAGAGGCAACAGGGAGTCAGATGGTGGGAGGGATAGAGGCAACAGGGAGTCAGATGGTGGGAAGGATAGAGGCAACAGGGAGTCAGATGGTGGGAGGGATAGAGGCAACAGGGAGTCAGATGGTGGGAGGGATAGAGGCAACAGGGAGTCAGATGGTGGGAGGGATAGAGGCAACAGGGAGTCAGATGGTGGGAAGGATAGAGGCAACAGGGAGGCTGATGGTGGGAGGGATAGAGGCAACAGGGAGTCAGATGGTGGGAGGGATAGAGGCAACAGGGAGTCAGATGGTGGGAGGGATAGAGGCAACAGGGAGTCAGATGGTGGGAGGGATAGAGGCAACAGGGAGTCAGATGGTGGGAGGGATAGAGGCAACAGGGAGTCAGATGGTGGGAAGGATAGAGGCAACAGGGAGTCAGATGGTGGGAGGGATAGAGGCAACAGGGAGGCTGAGCTGGTGGGAGGGATAGAGGCAACAGGGAGTCAGATGGTGGGAAGGATAGAGGCAACAGGGAGTCAGATGGTGGGAGGGATAGAGGCAACAGGGAGGCTGAGATGGTGGGAGGGATAGAGGCAACAGGGAGTCAGATGGTGGGAGGGATAGAGGCAACAGGGAGTCAGATGGTGGGAGGGATAGAGGCAACAGGGAGTCAGATGGTGGGAGGGATAGAGGCAACAGGGAGTCAGATGGTGGGAGGGATAGAGGCAACAGGGAGTCAGATGGTGGGAAGGATAGAGGCAACAGGGAGTCAGATGGTGGGAGGGATAGAGGCAACAGGGAGTCAGATGGTGGGAGGGATAGAGGCAACAGGGAGGCTGAGATGGTGGGAGGGATAGAGGCAACAGGGAGTCAGATGGTGGGAAGGATAGAGGCAACAGGGAGTCAGATGGTGGGAGGGATAGAGGCAAATAGGGAGGCTGAGATGGTGGGAGTGATAGAGGCAAAAGGGAGGCTGAGATGGTGGGAAGGATAGAGGCAAAAGGGAGGCTGAGATGGTGGGAGGGATAGAGGCAAAAGGGAGGCTGAGATGGTGGGAAGGATAGAGGCAAAAGGGAGGCTGAGATGGTGGGAGGGATAGAGGCAAAAGGGAGGCTGAGATGGTGGGAGGGATAGAGGCAAAAGGGAGGCTGAGATGGTGGGAGGGATAGAGGCAAAAGGGAGGCTGAGATGGTGGGAGGGATAGAGGCAAAAGGGAGGCTGAGATGGTGGGAGGGATAGAGGCAAAAGGGAGGCTGAGATGGTGGGAGGGATAGAGGCAACAGGGAGGCTGAGATGGTGGGAGGGATAGAGGCAAAAGGGAGGCTGAGATGGTGGGAGGGATAGAGGTAAAAGGGAGGCTGAGATGGTGGGAGGGATAGAGGCAAAAGGGAGGCTGAGATGGTGGGAGGGATAGAGGTAAAAGGGAGGCTGAGATGGTGGGAGGGATAGAGGCAAAAGGGAGGCTGAGATGGTGGGAGGGATAGATGCATAGCCCACTTCCTCTCTCTTCAAACTTTGCTTGACCATATCAATCCACTTAGGCCTGAAAGCTGTTCTTGTCTCCATCTCTGGGCTAATGGTGTAATGTCATCTAAATGGTGTCACAGAGTGGATGTTAAGAGGTGGGGTCAGAGGCAAGGAGCTCCACACAGACCAAGGTCGCCATCTGATCTGTCAGGATCACTTGGGTCTCTGTACTGGACTCTTTAGAGAGACTTCACCTCATGCCCATGGAGATGTCTAACGTCCAGTGTAGCTACCAGTTTAAAGACAACAAAAAAGTGCACACTAGGGAGTACAGTAGTGTGTGTGTAACGATCCCCTAAAGTCCCAACAAGGATAGTAAAACAAAAATGATCCCTCATGGGGACATTTCCCAGGTCCCCACGAGGACAAAGACTATTTTAGACTTAGGTTAGGGGGTTAGGGAAAATAGGATTTTGAATGGAAATACATTTTAGGTGCCCACAAGAATAGTAAAACATATGCTGTGTGTGTGTGTGAGAGAGAGAGAGAGAGATAACGTCTGTCTGCATTAGGCTTACCTTATTGTGTCATCCATCAGCCGGTCTGAGCTGTAAGGAGAGGGAGAGAGAATCAGAGAAGAGATGGTTAGTTTCTGTGGTGAGGCAGCAGCAGTGTGTTGACATGGGGGAGATCGATTGACTTGAGCCCCTCCACTTATCTCTGGGAGTCAGGGTGGCAACAATTGGTCCCTGGGCGGGATGCGCTGGGATCCACTTCCTCCCTCCATCCATCCATCCATCCCCAGCAGCACCCCGGCTAACAGAGCCTATGGGCTGAAATCCTTAACTTTGATTTATGTGGTTGCCCTTAATTCCAATTTCCCATTGACTTCAATGTATGAAGTTATGATTAACAAGAAAACAGAGTTGCTTTTGTGCATCTTGAGTTAGGATGAGGAACTACTGAATACGTCCCAGGTCACGGTTGGGGTCATAAGGCCATATGATTTGATGGGATGGTTTATGACAGCTGTTGTGTCACCTATAGTGCCTTCGGAAAGTATTTAGACCCCTTGAAGTTTTCCACATGTTGTTAGGTTACAGTCTCATTCTAAAATGTATTACATCGTTTTCCCCCCCTCATCAATCTACACAAAGTTTAGAAATGTTTGCTAATTTATTAAAAAAAAAAACAGAACAGAAATATCACATTTACACAAGTATTTAGACCTTTTTGTTGAAGCACCTTTGGCAGCAATTACAGTCGAGTCTTCTTGGGTATGACGCTACAAGCTTTGCACACTTGCATTAGAGGAGTTTCTCCCATTGTTCTCTGCAGATCCTCAAGCTCTGTCAGGTCATATGGGGAGTGTTGCTGCACAGCTATTTTCAGGTCTTTCCAGAGATGTTCAACCGGGTTCAAATATGGGCTCTGGCTGGGTTACTCAAAGAGAATCAGAGACTCCTGCGTTGTCTTGGCTGTGTGCTTAGGGTCGTTGTCCTGTTGGAAGGTGAACCTTGACCCAAGTCTGAGGTCCTGAGTGCTCTGGAGCAGGTTTTCATCAAAGATCTCTGTACTTTGCACCCTTCACCTTGATCCTGACTAGTCTCCCAGTCTAGATTGCTGAAAAGCACCCCCACAGCATGATGCTGCCACCACCATGCTTCACCGTAGGGCTGGTGCCAGGTTTCATCCAGATGTAACGATTGGCATTCAGGCCAAAGAGTTCAATCATGGTTTCATCAGACCAGAGAATCTTGTTTCTCAAGGTCGAAGAGTCTTTAGGTGTGTTTTGGCAAACTCCAAGCGGGCTGACATGTGCCTTTGCCGAGGAGTGGCTTCCGTCTTGCAACTAACATTAAAGCCTGATTGGTGGAGTGCTGCAGTGATGGTTGTCCTTCTGGAAAGTTATTCCATCACCACAGAGGAACTCGAGAGCACTGTCAGAGTGACCATCGGATTCTTGGTCACATCCCTGACCAAGGCCCTTCTACCTCGATTGTTCAGTTAGGCTGGGCGGCCAGCTCTTGGAAGAGCCTTGGTGGTTTCAAACCTCTTCCACTTATGAATGATGGAGGCAACTGTGTTCTTGTGGACCTTCAATGCTGCATACATCCCCCCATATCTGTGCCAACACAATCCTGTCTCGGAGCTCTATGGACAATTCCTTCAACCTCATGTCTTGGTTTTTGCTCTGACATGTACTGTCAATTGGGGGACCTCATAGAGACAGGTGTGTGCCTTTCCAAATCATGTAAAATCAATGTAATTTACCACGGATGGACTGCAATCAAGTTGTAGAAACATCTCAAGGATGATCAATGGAAATAGGATGCACCTGAATGTATACCTGAAATCTGACCGATGTGTCATGTTTTTTTCACTGTCAGTCAAAGTCAGGCTTTCACCTAGATTCACCGGGTCAGTCTGTCATGGAAATAGACTAATGTTTTGTACACTCAGTGTATACCTCACTTGAATATGAACACAGACAAAAATAGTACTACTTCTAACTTCCTACTTCCCAAGGTTCCCCAACCTTTCCTACAAACAAATAGCCTTGCTATCATTTCTAGTCCCCTTCACTCTGACACAGTACCAATCACCTCAGAGCGCGTCTCTTTACACACAGCTAATAAATAGCCTGCTGTTTAGCTGGTGTGTCACCTCGTACCGTGTCAGTGCAGTGGCAGACCTGGCCCTTCATTCATCTGCAGCCTGAAGACAACCAGTTAATGAAAACAATAGGCCTGGAGATCAGCACTGTTAGCAATGTGCTGTTAATCGTTATAAAATGGCCCCAGTTGCCGCTGACAAGGCCCTCTTCAGTCTCTCTTCCTGCCCTATAGCAATTAGCAATAGTCTCTTATGGCTGTGCAGAGCCGTTTTCCATATGGTATGGATCTTGTTTTATTTTTTATTTTTTTTAACTGGTAAATTACTACTAGCTTACCCTAGACTCATGATTTGTTTAATAATCTTTTTGCTTACTACATTATTCCATATGTGTTATTTCATAGTGTTGTCTTCACTATTAATCTACAATGTAGAAAATAGTAAAAAATAAAGAAAATCCCTTGAATGAGTAGGTGTTCTAAAACTTTTGACCGGTCGTGTACATTACAGCATTATGGATGCTAACCAATTAGAACGGAGGTACTGGTGTGGAATGGTGGAGGGATGGGATGACTGTTACAGTTAATGGGCACTGGGCAGCATCTTACATTAAATATTGCTCTGATGGAAATACTGAACGCATTCTGAAGACAAGGCAACCTGCTGCACCTGTAGCTCTGTGTGGCTTTTAAAGGAACACCCCCACCTCACCATTTTCCTGAACAGACAGAGTGTGTGTGTGTGTGTGTTTACAGGTTAATTAAACAAGAGGTGTTTTTGTGATGTTGATGGACCCAGGCAGTAACATCTAAGATGGAGATAATTACTGTCTGAGTAAATAATTTGTTTAGTTTTCTAGGCCCTGGATGACTAAGGGGTAAGCTGGGCTCAGGAGATCCAGGATCCTGCTCCCCTGAGTGGGGGAGTCCCCAGAGTATACTGTCCTACCATGGAGGGAGAGGACATGGCGAAAAGAACACCCCTCATCTAGTCCCACAGAGCCTAATAACGTCACAGCAGGCATACTCTCCTAGTGTCACGATCCCCCCTGTGGCTCAAGTTGCTCGTCAAAAACAACGGTCTCTGCACTTTATTTCCTAATTAGAATCAATACTGAAAAGGAGGAAAAACAAAGTAGCAGTCAGTTCAGTCCTCCCTCCAGGGAACAGGACACCAGGGTATAGCTAGGTCATTGGTGAACAAATCTGGAACATCATTTCCAAAACTCCATTGTTGGAAAAATAATGATTTTATATTGTACCAGACAGGACGTGATTGTGATAGTCAAGCCAATTTGAATCATGTCGTACACAACAGTACTACACCTTGGTGTCTCAGCTTTGCGCACGCACACACACGGATACCCATGGACACACTTCATACCCTATTCCCCGGGGGCAGTAGGGGACGCGGGCGCAGCCATCCTTCATTCCTGTGCCACCTGGCTTTACTGAGAGAGACAGATCTATGACTGGCAAGGTCCTCATGTTACTAAATTGGCTGACCAGTGCCTGGCAACCACATCTTTTATGGTTAGGACTTGAGGGAACAGCATGATGAGAAAATTTAAAATCAGCCGGTGATTGTCAAGCAAATAACTGTCTCACGGTAATTGACCGTTAATTAACAAACACATTGAGCATCACCTGCCTTCCACACAGCCTACAAGCCTCTGATGCAGACCTTTGGAACTTCTACATTTTAAGTGTAATAAATCCATGTGATATAGTCTATACCATTCAATAAATTCATTATTTTAGACAGGTCTAAAGAAACATAATATGAAGAAAATGTAGTCTATTTCAGAAGAAAGGAATAGCATACTGAGTTTTCCTTATGTTATGTCCTGATCTGGCTATGCTATATGGCTGTGGGCTACACTAGTTCATTTAGCAGACAAGATTATCTTAGAATTCTGTGGCGTTATTTTATAGTTAGAAGAATATAATATTTTCTCCAAAAGTTGAGGGAATGAGCACAAGTGTTGGGCGGTTAACAAAGAAACAGGCACTCCTACATGCTTAATGTAGTTATTAACCTCTCTGGGATATGTGGGATGCTAGCGTCCCACCTGGCAAAAAGCCAGAGTGCCATATTCAAATAAATTACTATAAAAATCAAACGTTAATGAAATCACACACGTGTAGCTTTAATTTGTATCGTACGTGTTGTGAATCCAGCCAGCATGTCAGATTTTAAAAAGGCTTTTCGGCGAAAGCAAACGATGCTATTATCTGAGGATAGTATCTCCGTAAACAAAGAGAGAGAAGCATATTTCAACCCTGCAGGCGCGACACAAAACGCAGAAATAAAAATCATGCATCATCTTTGACGAGCTTCTTCTGTTGGCACTCTAATATGTCCCATAAACATCACAAACCGTCCTTTTGTTCGATTAATTTAGTCGATATATATGCAAAATGTCAATTTATTTCGCGCATTTGATCCAGAAAAACACCGGTTCCAACTTGGTGACTACAAAATCTCAAAAGTTACCTGTAAACTTTGCCAAAACATTTCAAACTACTTTTGTAATACAACTTTAAGTATTTTCTAAAGTAAATAATCAATAAAATTGAAGATAAATTATCTGTGTTCTATACAGGAAAAAAACAAACTGATGCTATCTTTCTGGTCACGCGCCTCAAACAAACAGTACACTTGAAATGAAAAACCTGAACCAATTTCTAAAGACTGGTGACATCCAGTGGAAGCGGTAGGAACCGCAAGAAGGTCCCTTAGAAATCTGGATTCCCAATGAAAACCCATTGAAAAGAAAATGACCTAAAAAAAAACAAACAATCTGAATGGTTTATCCCTCTGGGTTTCGCCTGCTACATAAGTTCTGTTATACTCAAAGACATGATTCAAACAGTTTTAGAAACCTCAGAGTGTTTTCTATCCAAATCTACGAATAATATGTATATCTTATCTTCTGGGGATGAGTAGCAGGCAGTTGAATTTGGGCATGCATTTCATCCGGACGTGCAAATACTGCCTCCTGTCATCAAGAAGTTAATGTAACATTAGTTGTTCAACAAATGTCGGACATAATCTATATATTTTTTTTTTTTATACATTGTAAGGCTGCATGATGATTTGAAAAAAGTAGTTTGAAAAGGCATGAGCTCTGCTTAGTTTTTTTGCACAGAATGTATACTTGGTCTCATTCACAATTTGAGAAGCATTTGAGAAGCACTTCACGGCGGCCTCCTCTTTGTGAGGCCGTAATGCACCCTAAAAAAATCCATGTCTTTTGCAGCTCCTCTCCCTGAGTGGTGCCTGCTCTGAAGCACTTCTCACTAACAGCTCTCCATCAAGTGATCTGGTCTTTCTCACAGGCTACAAGTGAATACAGAGACAATGAAGAGGATCTTGGAAGAACGGTGCACATTTCCTTTGTCAGCCAACAAGGTGAGTAGGCCTAACGAACAGCAAAAGCATTAGCCTATGTCAATCTACTATCCCCCATAGTACAAAAGTTGACCTATTATATTTCGTGTGAGAAATAAATATTCCAAACATAGTCTGGGATGGTTGTGGGATGTGATAGATCCCAAATGAATACAACCGCTAGCATCAAAAACCTTTTTAAAGCATTTTAGCTTAAAATGTTGATAAACTACTAAGCTATTTCTTCACAATGTAAGTGCAGCAATGCGCACAGGGCAGTAGGCTATAAATGCGAATGTTCCGTTAGCAGGAAAACACCATTATCAAAAGTGACCACAAATGTGATTATGCATTTAATGCTTTTATTATAAAGGTGCATTTTTATGGTGAAAATTATCTTGAAACTCATGCACTGCCAGTTAGCTCTACACCCCTGGTAAAGTGGATGAATGTGCTTAAGTTATTTGGCCACTTTAGTTGTGATACAAACCTTATTAAAACATATAGGCCAATAGGGGCTAGGCTACATGAGGTGTGAGACTACGATTTTTTAAATTTATCATAAGACCCCTTGACTTTATCCACAATTTATTATGGTACAACCTTATTCTAAAATTAGTTTTTATTTGCATCAATCTACACACATTACCCCATAATGACAACGGAAATACCACATTTACGTAAGTATTCAGACCGTTTACTGAGTACTTTGTTGATTGTCTTCCAAGATGGCGTAGCAGTAAGTCGTCCTGTCGCATCGTGTCCCTTGTATATATCGTTTCTTTTTCGTTTTTACATATTTTTCTTCGCATATCTTTAAAAACATTTTGCTAAACCTAAGCTTCCGAATACTCTCCTGCAACCCGCCTCACCCAATGTAGCTACCTTTTCCTAAAGTATTTATATTTACTTCGGAACCGGAACCCCCTCAACTGAAGCTAGCCAGCTAACCACCAGCTATGCTAGCGGTCTTCAGCTAACCGGTCATCAGCTAACCTTTAGCTCGGAAAGCTCTCGCCAGTTCGACCAACGCGATGCTAACCAGAACATAACGGACCTATTTATTTTTTATCCCCGGATTCCCAACGGAAACTGAACATTTTTCAGCTGGATCTTCACAACTAGCTATCTAGCTAAAATGCAACCCCGGATGATTACTCCTGGCTAGCGTTTCCACCCACTTAGCTTGAAGCTAGCCCGGCCAGAGCACCTGTGCTTACCACCGTAGCATACTCCTGGGCTACAATACCCGGGCCCACGACCGGTCTATCGATGTCACCGCATGAAGAGGAATAAACAGACTCACCCCATCGCGACGTCCCCCAAAGGTTAACTCTCTAGCCCTTGCTATCTCGTTGCTTGCTAATTCGGCCTGCTAACTGCTAGCTTGTTAGCCCTGGTCCGCTAACTGCTACCTTGTTTACCCCGGCCTGCTAACTGTTAGCTTGTTAGCACAGGCCTGCTAACCGTCTGCATCGCCGCGTCCCAAACACCCACTGGACCCATATGTACTTTATATCTCTTTCCGATTTTTAATTTGTTTATACCTTCCGGAAACCTGCCTCACCCAATGTGATACGGAATCGCTATTATTTTTCATTTTTAGAACACACTCAAGAACCTCCAGAAGCTAACCAGCTAACTAGCTACAAGCTATTTAGTCATTGTTAGTTTTTTAACCTGGATAACACTCGCCAGTCCAGCTTCCCTGCCCCATCCACCGCTGCCCCCTGGACACTGATCACTTGGCTACATAGCTGATGCACGCTGGACTGTCCATTAATCACGGTACTCCATTCTGCATGTTTGTTTTATCTGTCGGCCCCGTTGCCAAGTCAACGCCATTTTACCTGCTGTTGTTGTGCTAGCTGATTACCTGTTGTTGTCTCACCTACTGTTTTAGCTAGCTTTCCCAATTCAACACCTGTGATTACTGTATGCCTCGCTGTATGTCTCTCTCAAATGTCAATATGCCTTGTATACTGTTGCTCAGGTTAGTTATCATTGTTTTAGTTCACAATGGAGCCCCTAGTTCCACTCTTTATACCCCTGATACCTCCTTTGTCCCACCTCCCACACATGCGGTGACCTCACCCATTACAACCAGCATGTCTAGAGATACAACCTCTCTCATCATCACCCAGTGCCTGGGCTTACCTCCGCTGTACCCGCACCCCACCATACCCCTGTCAGCGCATTATGCCCTGAATATATTCTACCATGCCCAGAAACCTGCTCCTCTTATTCTCTGTCCCCAACGCTCTAGGCGACCAGTTTTGATAGCCATTAGCCGCACCCTCATACTACTCCTGCTCTGTTCCGCGGGTGATGTGGCGGTAAACCCAGGCCCTGCATGTCCCCAGGCACCCTCATTTGTTGACTTCTGTGATCGAAAAAGCCTTGGTTTCATTCATGTCAACATCAGAAGCCTCCTCCCTAAGTTTGTTTTACTCACTGCTTTAGCACAATCTGCTAACCCTGATGTCCTTGCCGTGTCTGAATCCTGGCTCAGGAAGGCCACCAAAAATTCAGAGATTTCCATACCCAACTATAACATCTTCCGTCAAGATAGAACTGCTAAAGGGGGAGGAGTTGCAGTCTACTGCAGAGATAGCCTGCAAAGTAATGTCATACTTTCCAGGTCCATACCCAAACAGTTCTAACTACTAATTTTGAAAATCACTCTCTCCAGAAATAAGTCTCTCACTGTTGCCGCCTGCTACCGACCCCCCTCAGCTCCCAGCTGTGCCCTGGACACCATTTGTGAATTGATCGCCCCCCATCTAGCTTCAGAGTTTGTTCTGTTAGGTGACCTAAACTGGGATATGCTTAACACCCCGGCAGTCCTACAATCTAAGCTTGATGCCCTCAATCTCACACAAATCATCAAGGAACCCACCAGGTACAACCCCAACTCTGTAAGCAAGGGCACCCTCATAGACGTCATCCTGACCAACTGGCCCTCCAAATACACCTCCGCTGTCTTCAACCAGGATCTCAGCGATCACTGCCTCATTGCCTGTATCCGCTACGGAGCTGCAGTCAAACGACCACCCCTCATCACTGTCAAACGCTCCCTAAAACACTTCTGTGAGCAGGTCTTTCTAATCGACCTGGCCCGGGTATCCTGGAAGGACATTGACCTCATCCCGTCAGTTGAGGATGCCTGGTCATTCTTTAAAAGTAACTTCCTCACCATTTTAGATAAGCATGCGCCGTTCAAAAAATGCAGAACTAAGAACAGATACAGCCCTTGGTTCACTCCAGACCTGACTGCCCTCGACCAGCACAAAAACATCCTGTGGCGGACTGCAATAGCATCGAATAGTCCCCGCGATATGCAACTGTTCAGGGAAGTCAGGAACCAATACACGCAGTCAGTCAGGAAAGCTAAGGCCAGCTTCTTCAGGCAGAAGTTTACATCTTGTAGCTCCAACTCCAAAAAGTTCTGGGACACTGTGAAGTCCATGGAGAACAAGAGCACCTCCTCCCAGCTGCCCACTGCACTGAGGCTAGGTAACACGGTCACCACCGATAAATCCATGATTATCGAAAACTTCAACAAGCATTTCTCATCGGCTGGCCATGCCTTCCGCCTGGCTACTCCAACCTCGGCCAACAGCTCCGCCCCCCCCGCAGCTCCTCGCCCAAGCCTCCAGGTTCTCCTTTACCCAAATCCAGATAGCAGATGTTCTGAAAGGGCTGCAAAAGCTGGACCCGTATAAATCAGCCGGGCTTGACAATCTGGACCCTCTATTTCTGAAACTATCCGCCGCCATTGTCGCAACCCCTATTACCAGCCTGTTCAACCTCTCTTTCATATCGTCTGAGATCTCCAAGGATTGGAAAGCTGCCGCAGTCATCCCCCTCTTCATAGGGGGAGACACCCTGGACCCTAACTGTTACAGACCTATATCCATCCTGCCCTGCCTATCTAAGGTCTTTGAAAGCCAAGTCAACAAACAGGTCACTGACCATCTCGAATCCCACCGTACCTTCTCCGCTGTGCAATCTGGTTTCCGAGCCGGTCACGGGTGCACCTCAGCCACACTCAAGGTACTAAACGATATCATAACCGCCATCGATAAAAGACAGTACTGTGCAGCAGTCTTCATCGACCTTGCCAAGGCTTTCGACTCTGTCAATCACCATATTCTTATCGGCAGACTCAGTAGCCTCGGTTTTTCGGATGACTGCCTTGCCTGGTTCACCAATTACTTTGCAGACAGAGTTCAGTGTGTCAAATCGGAGGGCATGCTGTCCGGTCCTCTGGCAGTCTCTATGGGGGTGCCACAGGGTTCAATTCTCGGGCCGACTCTTTTCTCTGTATATATCAATGATGTTGCTCATGCTGCGGGCGATTCCCTGATCCACCTCTAAGCAGACGACACCATTCTATATACTTTCGGCCCGTCATTGGACACTGTGCTATCTAACCTCCAAACGAGCTTCAATGCCATACAACACTCCTTCCGAGGCCTCCAACTGCTCTTAAACGCTAGTAAAAGCAAATGCATGCTTTTCAACCGATCGCTGCCTGCACCCGCATGCCCGACGAGCATCACCACCCTGGATGGTTCCGACCTTGAATATGTGGACATCTATAAGTACCTAGGTGTCTGGCTAGACTGCAAACTCTCCTTCCAGACTCATATCAAACATCTCCAATCGAAAATCAAATCAAGAATTGGCTTTCTATTCTGCAACAAAGCCTCCTTCACTCATACCGCCAAGCTTACCCTACCCTACCCTACCCTGACTATCCTACCGATCCTCGACTTTGGCGATGTCATCTACAAAATTGCTTCCAACACTCTACTCAGCAAACTGGATGCAGTTTATCACAGTGCCATCCGTTTTGTCACTAAAGCACCTTATACCACCCACCACTGCGACTTGTATGCTCTAGTCGTCTGGCCCTCGCAACATATTCGTCGCCAGACCCACCGGCTCCAGGTCATCTACAAGTCCATGCTAGGTAAAGCTCCGCCTTATCTCAGTTCACTGGTCACGATGGCAACACCCATCCGTAGCACGCGCTCCAGCAGGTGTATCTCACAGATCATCCCTAAAGCCAACACCTCATTTGGCCTCCTTTCGTTCCAGTACTCTGCTGCCTGTGACTGGAACGAATTGCAAAAATCGCTGAAGTTGGAGACTTTCATCTCCCTCACCAACTTCAAACATCAGCTATCTGAGCAGCTAACCGATCGCTGCAGCTGTACATAATCTATTGGTAAATAGCCCACCCATTTTCACCTACCACATCCCCACAGTTTTTATTTATTTACTTTTCTGCTCTTTTCCACACCAATATCTCCACCTGTACATGATCATCTGATCATTTATCACTCCAGTGTTAATCTGCAATATTGTAATTATTCGCCTACCTCCTCATGCCTTTTGCACACATTGTATATAGACTCCCCTTTTTTTCTACTGTGTTATTGACTTGTTAATTGTTTACTCCATGTGTAACTCTGTGTTGTCTGTTCACACTGCTATGCTTTATCTTGGCCAGGTCGCAGTTGCAAATGAGAACTTGTTCTCAACTAGCCTACCTGGTTAAATAAAGGTGAAAAAAAGCAAGAAAAAAAAGCACCTTTGTCAGAGAATACAGCCTGGAGTTTTCGGTAAGTTTGGCACACCGGCATTTGGGGAGTTTCTCTCATTCCTCTTTGCAGATCATCTCAAGCTCTGTCAGGTTGGATGGGGAGTGTTGCTGCAGAGCTATTTTTAGGTCTCTCCTGAGATGTTCGACCGGGTTCACATTAGAAGTCGACCGATTAATAGGAATGGCCGGTTAATTGGGGCCGATTTCAAGTTCATAGCAATCGGAAATCTGTATTTTTTTTACACATTTATTAAATCTTTATTTAACTAGGCAAGTCAGTTAAGAACACATTATTTTCAATGACGGCCTCGGAATGGTGGGTTAACTACCTCGTTCAGGGGCAGAACGGCAGATTTTTACCTTGTCAGCTCGGGGATTCAATCTTGCAACCTTACAGTTAAAAAGTCTAACGCAATAACGACCTGCCTCTCTCATTGCACTCCACGAGGAAACTGCCTGTTACGCGAATGCAGTAATCAAGGTAAGTTGCTAGCTAGCATTAAACTTATCTTATAAAAAACAATCAATCATAATCACTAGTTAACTACACATGGTTGATGATATTACTAGTTTATCTAGCATGTCCTGCGTTGCATATAATCGATGCGATGCGTATCGTTGCTCCAATGTGTACCTAACCATAAACATCAATGCCTTAAAATCAATACACAGACGTATATTTTTAAATCTGCATATTTTGCTAAAAGAAATCCAGGTTAGCAGACAATATGAACTAGGTGAAATTGTTTCACTTCTATTGCGTTCATTGCACGCAGAGTCAGTGTATATGCAACAGTTTGGGCTGCCTAATTTGCTAGAATTTATGTAATTATGACTTAACATTGAAGGTTGTGCAAGTAACAGGAATATTTTGACTTATGGATGCCACCCGTTAGATAAAATACGGAATGGTTCCCGTATTTCACTGAAAGAATAAACGCCTTGTTTTCGAGATGATAGTTTCCGGATTGGACCATATTAATGACCCAAGGCTCGTATTTCTGTGTATTATCATGTTATAACTAAGTCTATGATTTGATAGGGCAGTCTGACTGTGCGATGGTAGGCACCAGCAGGCTCGTAACTTATTCATTCAAACAGCACTTTTGTGCTTTTGCCAGCAGCTGTTTATGACTTCAAAAGCCTATCAACTCCCGAGATTAGGCTCGTGTAACCGATGTGAAATGGCTAGCTAGTTAGCGGGGTGCGCGCCAATAGCGTTTCAAACGTCACTCGCTCTGAGACTTGGAGTGGTTGTTCCCCTTGCTCTGCAAGGGCTGCGGCTTTTGTGGAGCGATGGGTAACGCTGCTTCGAGGGTGGCTGTTGTCGTTGTGTTCCTGGTCCGAGCCCAGGCAGGAGCGAGGAGAGGGACGGAAGCTATACTGCTACACTGGCAATACTAAAGTGCCTATAATAATAATAATAATATATGCCATTTAGCAGACGCTTTTATCCAAAGCGACTTACAGTCATGTGTGCATACATTCTACGTATGGGTGGTCCCGGGAATCGAACCCACTACCCTGGCGTTACAAGCGCCATGCTCTACCAACTGAGCTACAGAATAAGAACATCCAATAGTCTAAGGTTAATGAAATACAAATGGTATAGAGAGAAATAGTTCTATAATTCCTAAAATAACTACAACCTAAAACTTCTTACCTGGGAATATTGAAGACTCTTGTTAAAAGGAACCACCAGCTTTCATATGTTCTCATGTTCTGGGCAAGGAACTTAAACGTTAGCTTTCTTACATGGCATATATTGCACTTTTACGTTCTTCTCCAACACTTTGTTTTTGCATTATTTAAAACAAATTAAACATGTTTCATTATTTATTTGAGGCTAAATTGATTTTATTAATGTATTATATTAAGTTAAAATAAGTGTTCATTCATTGTTGTAATTGTCATTATTACAAATAAATAAAGTTAAACAAATGGTCAGATTAATCGGTATCGGCTTTTTTTTGGGTCCTCCAATAAAATCGGTATTGGCTGTGTGCTTAGGGTCGTTGTTCTGTTGGAAGGTGAACCGTCACCCCAGTCTGAGTTCCTGAGCGCTCTGGAGCAGGTTTTCATCGAGATTTCTTTGTACATTGCTCCATTCAACTTTGCCTTGATCTTGACAGTCTCCCAGTCCCTGCCACTGAAAAACATCCCCACAGCATGATGTTGCCACCACCATGCTTCACCATACGGATGGTGCCAGGTTTCCTCTAGACATGACATTTGGCATTCAGGCCAAAGAGTTCAATCTTGGTTTCATGAGACAAGAGCATCTTGTTTCTCATGGTCAGAGTTTTCAGGTGCCTTTTGGCAAACTCCAAGAGGGCTGTCATGTGTCTTTTACTGTGGAGTGGCTTCCGACTGGCCACTCTACCATAAAGGCCTGATTGGTGGAGTGTTGCAGAGATGGTTGTCCTTCTGGAAGGTTCTCTCATCTCCACAGAGGAATTCTAGAGCTCGGTCACAGTGACCATCGGGTTCTTGGTCACATCCCTGACCAAGGCCCTTCTCCTACAATTGCTCAGTATGGCCCGGCAGCCAGCTCTAGGAGTAGTCTTGGTGGTTCCAAACGTCTTCCATTTAATAATGGAGGCCACTGTGTTCTTGGTGACCTTCAATGCTGCAGACATTTTTTGGTACCCTTCCCCAGATCTAATAATAATAATAAGCCATTTAGCAGACGCTTTTATCCAAAGCGACTTACAGTCATGTGTGCATACATTCTACGTATGGGTGGTCCCGGGAATCGAACCCACTACCCTGGCGTTACAAGCGCCATGCTCTACCAACTGAGCCACAGAAGGACCAAGGATCTGTGCCTCGACACAATCCTGTCTTGGAGCGCTACGGCAATGCTTTTCGACCACATGGCTTGGTTTTTGCTCTGACATGCACTGTCAACTGTGGGACCTTATATAGACAGGTGTGCCCCTTTGTAAAATCATGTCCAATCAATTTAATTTACCACAAGTGGACTCCAATCAAGTTGTAGAAACATCTCAAGGATGATCAATGGAAACAGGATGCACCTGAGCCCAATTTCAAGTCTCATAGCAAAGGGTCTGAATACTTATGTAAATAAGGTATGTTTTTTTTATACATTTGCAAACATTTCTAAAAATCTGTTTTCACTTTGTCATTATGGGATATTGTGTGTAGATTGCTGAGAATTTGTAAAATATTTAACCCATTTTAGAATAAGGCTGTAACGTAACAAAATGTGGAAAAGGTTAAAGGATTTGAATACTTTCTGAAGGCATTGTATAATTCACAAGTGATAAGCTAATATTGTCACCCATCAGCAGTGGTGTAAAAATACTGAAGTACTACTTGTCTTTTTTGGGGGCATCTGTTCTTTAATTTTGATATATATTTGTCAACTTTTACTTCACTACATTCCTGAAGAAAATAATGTACTTTTTACTCCATACATTTTCCTTGACACCCAAAACTACTATTAACATTTTGAATGCATAGCAAGAAAGGAAAAATTGTCAAATTCACACACATTCACAAGAGAACATCCCTGGTCAGCCCTACTGCCTTTGATCTGGCGGACTCACTAAACACCAATACTTGGTTTGTAAATGTGTGTGTTGCAGCGTGCCCATCTCTCCGTAAAAAAAAGATAATGGCGCCGTCTGGTTTGCTTAATATAAGGAATTTGGAATGATTTTTACTTTGATACTTAAGTATATTTAAAACCAAATGCTTTTACTCAAATAGTATTGTACTGGGCGACTTTCACTTGAGTCATTTTCTATTAAGGTCATTATTCTATTAAACTTTTACTCAACTATGACAATTGGGTACTTTCTCCACCACTGCCCTACTATTCTTGATTTAATCTAGTCTTTATATATACTAAATAATATGTGTGAAATTCATTTGGATTTAGAATGGACTGTTATAATGCACCCGTCTCAAAACAGAGGAAAAAAAACATGTGTTCTCTACACTTAAATAGCAAATGGAGGACTCTTTTCCCGTGGTTTATTTTCATGTGGTTTATTTTCATGCCAGACAGGTAGGCTATACACCTGTTGTAAATATAAGCAATGTGCTTAATATTAGGAAAGTTGAGAAATAAATATAGTAGGCCTCGCCTATAAAAAGAGGATCCCCATCAGCTTTCTAAGAGGCCATCACTCTGTATTCTCATGCAATTTCACAGCCTATAGAAATGTTGCATAACATGGTCTCTCGAAGTTTGATTAGATTTTCAATTACATTTGCATTGATGTCAGAGATTACAGGGACAATAGTGCGCCGAGTACCAGGCAGTTTGATAGGCTAGTAATGACCATCAGCAGCATTAGAGCTTGGAGAAAAACGAATTACAGTGACTAAACGGTCACGTGGAATTTGACTGCCATCATGACTCGTGACCGCCGATGTGGCGGTAATACGGTCACCGCAACAGCCCTATTCAAGAATTAATGCCTATATATCAGAAAAGTTCCCAAAATGTACAAAATCGCAGACTGTAGCATTAAAAGTTGCTACGACCAAATGCTTCCAGGGTTAAATTCAACAACATTTTTAAAAAGCAGTCCAGGTACCTTAACATCACTGAACACACACAGCCACAACATTTCACCCAGTCAGCAGAAAAGGTCTATTGCACAGTTAACTCCATATAAGCCGTAATGTTGATCACGTTATTTTGGGCTCATCACAGAAACATCTGACAGAAAACGAGACGACACAAATCAACGTGAAGAAGCTCTCTCCACCCGGTAGAATGAAGGTAATGTTGACCCTGGCACTACTGGCTCCTGTGGCCGTCCAGTCTTCGTAAACCTTGCCTTTTTACTGAGCTGACATCTACAAACCATGACAACACCCAACCCAGCATCATCTAAAGCGTCTACCCCATTGGCCCAATGTCCGGCGTGCAAGTGTGCTGTGACATGGCCACTGACAGCAGGCTGGACGGTACTTCTACAGGCAATGGGATCACTACAAGAAAGGGTTTTGCAACGCAGATGGAGAATAGTGGCTGAGGAGAAGTAGAGTGTGGACATGGAGGACTTGAGGGAAACAGAGTGTTCGCCAAGTACTACTACTCCTCTGTGGGTCCAGGATCCGACAGCTACAAATCAATTTACATTAGCAGATGTCCCAAAGTGCTTATACTGCACATCACTGAATTCACCAATGGGGGAGCATGTGACTCGATGTCCTATCACAGGTTTCCAAAATGCTCCACTTCTGACAGAACTCTAGATAAGACTAGTGATCTAAACTGTGCTAGAGTTAATGGGGGCATTCTGGTATAATATTTTTGCTCTGACAAGCCCTAATGGTGTGTATGTATGGGGAGTTGATGATTACTTCCTTCCAGTTGGGGTTCACCGGCGTTCCTGGAAAGATGACTACTCTCAAATCTACTAAATATACCTGCTGTCTCTCACCCAAATCAAACATCATGAGCTTGGACAGTATTTGGCTAGAGATGAAGACATATAGGATGTAAGCCATATACAGGTGCCAAAATCAACATAGTGTCTTAATAGGGCGTTGGGCCGCCACGTGCCGCTATAACAGCTTCAACACGCCTTGGCATAGATTCTAGATTTGAAAAAAATTGTAGTGCGACATGGGTAAAATGAATGAGCCAATGAAAAGGTTTCATTTAAAAAAGGTCCAATGCAGCAGCTGTAATAGAGTTCCATTCAAAATGGGCAGAAATAGCCTTTTAGCAAAAAACCTTGGCTACGACTGTCTGGGAGTGGTCTGAGCGGGGAGGGGAAAACTGAAAACTAGCTGTTATTGGCAGAGGTTTGGAATTCTTTGTTATTGGTATATTAACTATGGTGACAGCTGGGTGAGGATAGGGGTGAGGGGGGTAAGGAGGACAGCTGGGTGAGGGTAGGGGGTGAGGAGGGTAGGGGGTGAGGAGGACAGCTTGGTGAGGGTAGGGGGTGAGGAGGGTAGGGGGTGAGGAGGACAGCTGGGTGAGGGTAGGGGGTGAGGAGGGTAGGGGGTGAGGAGGACAGCTGGGTGAGGGAGGAGAGGGTAGGGGGTGAGGGGTAGAGGGGATGAGGGGTTGACAGCCACCTGACACAGCTGTTAAAGGTTGGGTAAATTAATAAAAAAGGCAAGGTAGCAAAAGGAGGAATGGAAGGAGGAAAGAAAGGAAGACTACTCAGCTAGTAAATCATCAGGTGCAGAAGGGGGGGGACGATGACTGTTGAGCTGCAGCGGGAGCTTATTCATGGCATTTTAATATGTTCCAATGAGACGGAGGATGGATTTGTGTGTTGCTCACTCACTCTCACGCGATATGGTTCAGTTGTAGGGGAGGGGAGGTAGGACAAGGTAGGGAGGTGTGTATCCTTGCGGCAGCCACAGCAAAAACTAGGGTGTTCTCCATCCTGCCTCTTAGCACAGTGCTGTGTTTTTGCAGTCATTAAAATCAGCCATCAGAGCAAAGCTAATTCCATGTGGTATTGTGATTTATCCTCGAGAAATCTACCTTTCTTGGAGCAAAAACTTTAACGCAAGTGCAGAGATCAATGACTCAGTGAAGAACTAATGTAACGTAACAACTGCATTGTTGAAGGCATCCACACTACTGCATACTGTCACACACTGTCCACAATGCCTCCTAAAATCAGAAAGAAACTACTGGGGTTAACCTTCATAACTTTTCAGATAGAAATTACTGTACTGTCTTCATAACCTTTCTGAGACAATGGGGGTGAGTGAGATGATCGATGCCAGATTAGAAAATCAGATGGCTAATTAAACAGGGGTGATCTGCCTCAGCTCTGCTATGAGGATGTCCGTTTCATTGATGGACTAAATAAGAGATATTGGAGAGAGATCGGTTTTTATTTTTGTTTCAAAAGTAACACCCGGTCTTGCTACAGCTTCTCATTGGGACTGTGTGTGAGAGAGAGATATGTCCATGCTACTGAGAACTGACACAGATGGAGGGAAGGAGGGAGAAATGGTCTGTGAGGGAGAGAGTGAGGTTGAGGGAATAGCGTGCAAGAGTGAAAAATACATGACAAACACAAATAATGAGGAACACTACTACTAATGCCAGTACCTCCAGTAAAGGGTGTGACTGGCTCCATCTCTAATCACTCCTGAGCAGTTCATAGGCAAAGAGGAGGAGCAGCTGCCGCTCCCTCTGGTTCCCCAGGGGTCTCCCCACTCATGCTGATTACATTAGCATATCTGGAGCTAGCATAACGTGCACCAGAACAGCCACAGGAAGTGCAGTGGTCTGAGAGAGCGAGAGATGAAGGATGAGGCAATATAAAGGGAAAGAAAGCTCCAGTGGGAGACCTGAGTATGAGCTTGCGTGTGTGAGAGTATAAGTGAGACAGACAGAGATAGAGTGAGGGAGAGGGAGCAGACAGAAGAGGATAACAGAGCAGAGCGAGAGAATGGAGGGAGATACAGAAAGAGATAGAAGCGTGGAGGGTAAAATTGAGTGAGAGAGAGGAAGAGAATGGAGAAAGATGGAGAGATATGAGAGATGGGATAGGTTGACGGAGAGAGAGGGAGGAAGAAAATGGAGAAAGATGGAGAGATATGGGAGATGGGATAGGTTGACAGAGAGAGAACGGGAGGGGAAGAGAAACATCTGAGCCTTACGTCCGTTTAGCGTCGATACTGCAGACATTCATTCGCCAGTGGGAGAGAGAGCATCAATGACAGAAAGTGAAGAAGAGAGCAGGAAGGAGAATCTCTCATTGCTAAGTCTCCACTTTCATTGAAAAACTGAGTGCTGAGTCATTGGCCCGTAGGCCCCCAGCTTGGGCTGTTACGGTGACCATATTACCGCCACACAGGCATCACAGGTCATGACGGCAGTCAAATGCCACATGATCGTTTAGTCACTGTAATTAGGCTTTTCAAATCATCATTAGAATCACATCATGCAGCCTTAGATTTATTTTTATTTTTAAATTAAACACAGTATAGCCCAATGTATGTATCACAACTAAAGTTACATAATGAAGTCTAAATGAAGCATATAGGAGGACCTGTTTCTTTGTTAACCGCTCAACACAGAATAGCCACCATGTGCTACACTCCCTCAAATCGTTGAGAAAATATCCTTTCTATTTTATTCAGCTTTGTTCATACTATAAAATAATGCCAAGGAATTCTAAGCAAATCTTGTCTGTTAAATGAACTAGTGTAGCCCACAGCCATTTGGCCATTCTTTTCATCTGAATTAGACTACATTTTCTTCATATCATGCTTCTTTAGACCTGTAAAATAAATAATGAATTTATTGTGAAGTTGTAGGCCATTTTACATGGATTTATTACACTTAAAATGTAGAAGTTCCAAAGGTCTGCATCAGTGGCTTGTAGGCTGTGTGGAAGGCAGGTGATGCTCAATGTGTTTATGTTAGAGGTCAATTACTGTTAGACCGTCAGTTATTTGCTTAAGTTATTTTCTTGATCACCGGCTGACAAAGTTTGAAGACCGCCACAGCCCTACCACAGCCCTACCACAGCCACCTTGGCTTCTTCTGTACCCAGCCGCTACAGACTGAGACACTCATTTAGTGTGGAAATTACCTCAACATCATCCATCCCTGAGAAGGTTACATCCCAATAGAAAAGAGGACTGGATCCTTTGCCTCTTTTCTGTCTCAAACAGCACATCACTAATAGGAACATGTTATGTCTTCAAGCAGTACAGGATTCTGCTGGATGCTAGACTGAAATGGCCAGGGATGGATGATTAACTGGCTGGAAAAAGAAAAGCAGAGAAAGAAAGCAGGAGAAAAGGAAAGGAGTAGAGGGAGGGAGGGAGGGAGGGAGAACAGAGTGAGAAAGCAAAAAATCTGTAAGAGAGCTGCAATCAGCAAAACCACAACCAACATCAGTTCCAGTCACTCTGGACTGATTGGTCCTGCAGCATGCTCCTCCTTTCCTCTCATTGAATCATGACCTTCTCCTTTCAGACGGAGAGGGAGGGGAAAGGGGAGAGAGAGAAAGCGAGAAAGGATGTAATGGAAAGAGCGCATGAGTGAGACAGTAAGAGCGTGCATGTGTCGGCGAGAGACAGAAAGACCTAAACAGTACACCTAAACAGGCACAACACACTTCCAAGGCCCCAGCCAAACCTGATTAAACAAATGTTCTCCTTAGGAACAGACTATCCCTCACTCCTGCCGCCCCCATCCTCCTCCTCCCTGAGAGAGAGGGAACAAGGGAGTAACATAGTAGAAGAGAAAACATGTCACAAGAGTTCCCCTAGCCATTTTGGTACACGGGGTTAAGTCCACTCTCCAACTTCACACAGCCAGTCACCTTATATCCAGATCTGATTACAACATGGATGTGTCTTAATAGTTATTACATGTGCTGTAGTCTGATTTTAACATAGTTGTATATGCTACAACCTTCGATAAAGGCCTATAGTGTTTTCAGATCCCCTTCCAATCAATAAGTATCCATATCCAAAACTAGGCTTCTTCACCATTCACAAATACTAATGATTTCAAATGGGACAGTGGAGAATTGTCAATATTTCTCAGTGACACCAAGCAGGGGTACCAGGAAGTATTTTATGTTCTGTGTGTTTTCATATGGGGCCCATTCATTTGGTCTGTTCGTCAATGAAATATTGTGTTTGTCCTTTTGAACATTTATCCTTCCATAACTGGCGAGAAGACAATTGCAGCTCTGTGGGTGTAACATTTGACAATTTAGATATTTTCTGGAAACAAAGCTCATATTATAAAGCAGGATGGGATCCACCCAAATCATTTAGGTTCCTGGATCCTTTCACAGCATTATAAGGCTGCTTTGAGACAATGACTTATCAATGAGACAATGACTTATCGATGACCCAAGCCCAGCTCAGTTAATCCCTACCATTGTGTTGCTGAGTTGTCATAATGCTTCAGCAAATGTACATTATCCCAGGGGTGTTGGAAGACGATGTAAGTAACCTAATTTATGTCCCTCTTACTGCCCTGAATGCCTCAGCTGATCCTACAGCTATTGTATGCAGCAATAATGTGCCTATGAACCAGAGTTATACTGGTAGCACTGAGGTATGCCCTAGCAGGAAGTCCACTGTTTGCAGTTCACCCTGCACTAACCAAAATAAACAAGTTAATAAGGTTCATGAAATCAATTATTTGCTAGTATCAGATTCATATTCTGACAATCTCTGAAACTCACTTAGATAATACATTTGATGATACAGTGGTAACAATACATGGTTATATAACATCTACAGAAAATACAGAAATTCCAAAAGGTGGAGGTGTGACCGTTTATATTCAGAACCACATTCCTGTAAAGCTAAGATAGGATCTCATCTTAAATACTGTTGAAGTAATATGGCTACAGGTTCATCTGGTTCACCTAAAGCCCATTCTGGTGGGAAGTCGCAATAGACCTCCAAGTGCTAACAGTCAGTATCTGTGTGAAATGCTTGTATGTGATATTGTGATTGACATTTTACACATGTGCTTTTCTTATAACTAATTTCTGTGTTCTATTGATGTGCTGCTCTAATAACCAATTTCTGTGTTCATACAAGTGACTGATTGAAGGAATCCTCACTTATCAGTACGCCCAGACCTTGTTTTGAGAACAAAAGATCTCAGTTTTAAGGTCTCAGCTTAGAGAAAAGAAGTCTTGTGAGGTATTGGTCTGTCACATGAATGAAACAAAACAGTAATGATGATTTATGCTACATCATGCAAATATAACTTGTCTGCTGCTGGAAAAACGTACAGTTGAAGTCAGAAGTTTACATACACTTAGGTTGGAGTCATTAAAACTCCACACATTTCTTGTTAACAAACTATAGTTTTGGCAAGTCTGTTAGGACATCTACTTTCTGCATGACACAAGTCATTTTTCCAACAATTATTTAGACAGATTGTTTCACAGTATCACAACTCCAGTGGGTCAGAAGTTTACATACACTAAGTTGACTGTGTATTTAAACAGCTTGGAAAATTCCATAAATTGATGGCATGCTTTAGAAGCTTCTGATAGGATATGAGTCAATTGGAGGTGGACCTGTGGATGTATTTCAAGGCCTACCATCAAACTCAGTGCCTCTTTGCTTGACATCATGGGAGAATCAAAATAAATCAGCCAAGCCCTCGGGAAAAAAAAAATAGACCTCCACAAGTCTGGTTCATCCTTGGGAGCAATTTCCAAATGCCTGAAGGTACCACGTTCATCTGTACAAACAATAGTACACCATGTGACTACGCTGCCATCAGACCGCTCAGGAAGGAAACAGGGTATTTAGTCAGCCACCAATTGTGCAAGTTCTCCCACTTAAAAAGATGAGGCCTGTAATTTTCATCATAGTTACACTTCAACTATGACAGACAAAATGAGAAAAAAAATTCTAGAAAATCACATCGTAGGATTTTTAATGAATTTATTTGCAAATTATGGTGGAAAATAAGTATTTGGTCACCAACAAACAAGCAAGATTTCTGGATCTCACAGAACTGTAACTTCTTTAAGAGGCTCTTCTGTCCACCACCTGTTACCTGTATTAATGGCACCTGTTTGAAATTGTTATCAGTATAAAAGACACCTGTCCACAACCTCCCAAACATTTCCACTGGTCTACGCAGCAGAGCTGCAAACCTTGATGGGAAGCATTTCTTCCTTTGGCATCTTGTGTCTCTAAACCGCTATAGGCCATTACCACAGCAACCAGTAACACATTTCATCCCTTCTTTCCTCCATCCCCCTTTCCTGCCCTCTCTTTAATACAATAGATCTAAGGTAATAGAATCAAGCCCAATAAGCTCCAGCTCGCTCTCCTCTCCTCAGTCATTGGTATAGTAGGGGAAAGTCCTCTCTGTTATCTCCTGTGGTTAACATAATATTGTGCTGCTCCCAGTTTGTCATGTGGTTGAGGCTGTGTACCCATACCGCGACAGCAAATATCACCAAACATTCCTAGATTGTATTGCATGTCTGAGCTGGCATAGATATGACTCAGATTAGATAGCATCCTCTCTTAAAAGACAGGTTCTGGGGATTGGTCTAGGACAGGTTTCGAAACCAACCAAGGTCCTCTACAAAAGCATTGCGAGACTGAGAACTAGACCCAGACCAACTCTGCGTGCCATCTTTTCTCAATGTAATGAGGGCAATAATAACATAGGCACTATGCAGCTGTGACATTGACAATGGATATTGTAAATTATATTGCACATCTATAGCATTTCAAATGCTGCAGTTCTGCCTTTCGTATAATGTTAACCTGAGATTGAAAAATACACATATTGAGCAGCTGTCCCCATGCCCTACTTACTGTGTTGTATTGTTAAATCACATTAAATGTACACTACAATAGGCTGCTAGTACAGGGTAATGTGTTTGTAGGGGTTTTGTATGGCTTTAATGTTCTGAACCGGCAGTTATTTTCATGGTCCTTCTCTTTCATCCACAGAGAGGGAAATTGACTGCTTCACAAACAGAACCTAAACCTGCATCAGCAGCACCTGAATAAATAAAACCCAGTCAAACAGGTCTTCCACCAGCACAGCGTTTTGTAAGGATTCCTTTGGTACTAAAGTAAACAGCACACAGAATGTAATGCTGGTGATATCAATGCTGAGAAGTGGGCCCTACCGTCCGAGGCAACTGCTGAGAGATACACAAAAACCATGGGTCCCCTTACACCAACTTCACTATGAAATTACACAGAGGTACACGATATATTCAAAAATATGTGGACACACCTTCAAAATTAGTGGATTCAGCCATTTCAGCCACAACCGTTGCTGACAGGTGTATAAAAATCAAGCAAACAGCTATGCAATCTCCATCGACAAACATTGGTTGTATAATGTCTTACTGAAGAGCTCAGTGACTTTCAACATGGCACCGTCATAGAATGCCATCTTTCTAACAAGTCAGTTGGTAAAACTTGCCCTGCTAGAGCTGCCCCGGTCAATTGTAAGTGCTGTTATTGTGAAGTGGAAACGTCTAGGAGCAACAACGGCTCAGCCCGAAGTGGTAGGCCACACAAGCTCACAGAACGGGACCGCCAACTGCTGAAGCACTTCGTCTGACCTCGGTAGTGAGTGTTGCAACCGAGTTCCAAACTGCCTCTGGAAGCAACGTCAGCACAAGAACTGTTTGTCAGGAGCTGCATGAAATGGGTTTCCATGGCCGAGCAGCCGCACACAAGCCTAAGATCACCATGCGCTATGCCAAGCGTCGGCTGGAGTGGTGTAAAACTCACTGCCATTGGACTCTGGAGCAGTGGAAATGGTTTCTCTGGAGTGATGAATCACGCTTCACCATCTTGCAGTCCGACGGACGAATCTGAATTTTACGGGTTCCAGGGGAACACTACCTGCCTGAATGCATAGAGCCAAATGTAAAGTTTGGTGGAGGAGGAATAATGGTCTGAGGCTGTTTTCATGGTTCGGGCTAGGTCACTTAGTTCCAGTGAAGGGAAATCTTAAAGCTACAGCATACAATGATATTCTAGACCAGAGGTCACCAACCGATGATCGACTTGTTGATCTCCAAGGCATTTCTAGGCGGACGCCAAACAATTCTGCACAAACTCTACCTTCCCGGGCCTGGAGAGGAAATCCAAGTGCACTATGACACCGCCGGCCAATCTCAGATGACCAAGTCTGCAGTAACGAAGCAGGCATAAAAGAAAGCTACGGCAAAATTGATACTGTGAGATTTCAAAATGTTTAAAACCATGATTAGAGAGAGACTGCCAACAAATACAGAAAAGAGTTGCTGTTTTTATGAGTGAGTTATAGTTCGTACTCAGCACTGTCAACACTTTTATACGCCATAAAATGTGCCTTCTTCCTATTTCCACTCAGCGCTACAACAAGCAGTGCAGCAGTAATGAATGAGTAGGAAACTATCTATAGGCTTGCGTTGTTGTTATTAGTGGCTCGGGTCTTTTAATAGAGGAATATTTCACTTTCTCTGTTTATAGGAGAAACAACATGAATTTGTGCATGAGGCAGAAATAATGCGGTGCGACTCGAGTTTCGCCATCAGCTGGAAGATGGTGTCCTTTTTGGTCAGTATCAGTGGAGGAAAGGGAGAGTGAAGGGATGTTGAGAGGGGGACCCTCATTCTCCTCTCTTCCCTCTGCTGCAACTGACCATCAGATGCATTCACCATCAGCCCAGTAAAATAAAAAGGATTTAAATGTATGCTCACTCAGCTGTGCCTCACACGTACAATGGATCTATTACCGGTGTGATCATATAGCCTACCTCAATTTTTTAAATCAAATTTTAAAAAATGTCCCAAACAATGCATTGGCAGGTAAATTTAAGCAAAGCCAATATGTGGTGATAATATATTGGGCCTATAGCTTACTGCACAAACATCATTGCTACAGTACTGTTTTTAATTGGTTTATGTTGCATAGGCTTATGTTTTTAAAGTCATGATAAAAACAAATCTGAACACTAGATCTCGGCATGCATTTTGACTCAGAAAGTGATCTTCACTCAGAAAAGGTTGGTGACTACTGTTCTAGATGATTCTGTACATCTAACTTTGTGGCAACAGTATGGGAAACACCCTTTCATGTTTCAGCATGGCAATGCCCCCGTGCACAAAGCGAGGTCCATACAGAAATGGTTTGTCGAGATCGGTGTGGAAGAACTTGACTGGCCTGCACAGAGCCCTGACCTCAACCCCATTGAACATCTTTGGGATGAATTGGAAAGCCAACTGCGAGCCAGGGCTAATCGCCCTACACCAGTGCCTCAATAATGCGCAAGGGTGAATGGAAGCAAGTCCCTGCAGCAATGTTCCAACATCTAGTGGAAAGCCTTCCCAGAAGAGTAGAGGCTGTTATAGAAGCAAAAGGGGGGACCAACTCCATATTAATGCCAATGATTTTGGAATGAGATTTTCGACAAGCATGTGTCCACATACTTTTGGTCATGTACTGTACTTGAATGAGCACATTCAGTGCAGTGACTGGAAAAATACCATTCAGCTGTCATGTGCCCTGGGGGTATCATAGGCACCACCACCCCATTTCATTTCAAGGGCCTTTATTGGCATGGGGAACATATGTTAACATTGCCAAAGAAAGTGAAGTAAATACACAAAAGTGAAAAACAAAAATTACTAACAGAAGTTCCTCTCTCGCCACAGTTTAATGTCAGGTCGTAAATTCCTTTGGACATGCAGTGTGTAGATCAAGAGAACAAAGAACTAGACTTGGCCAAACTCCTAATCCCCAAAATGGGAGAATGAAACATCTGTACTTCTGGGAATGGTCCGTGGACACAAAGGACAGTTATGACGAGTGTGTTTCATTTGGTGATCTCGTGATCTCAAGAAGGACAGGAAACACATAACAGTATCTCTTAGTGTACATTTCCCAGCTGTCAGGTTTAAATCTAAATATTGTGAAACGTATGTGATTAAACATGAAACCATTTGTGAAAAGATGTAATGTGATGTTAACCTTCTAAGTGAGAAAAAATGGGTTTTCATATAAAGTTAACCAAGTCAGTAACCACGCCCACGAGAGCATAGACATTACGTCGGCGTTATGGACCGGCCCTTTTCTCTGAAGTTTATAAAACCACCCGTGACAAAATGTACATTTCATGCCAGAGAGACCCACGGTAAGCCGGACGTCTCGATTTGTTAAGATCACGCAAACCCCGGTGTTAGCTAAGGTTGCAAATGGTTGAATTTCTAAGACTGGAAAACATGCAACGGATGCGACATAGTTGGCACTACAACACTACCAAAGGACAAGACCATACCACGTGGAACATTGGCTACATGGCTGGAAATAGTTCAACTCAGACTATCGATCACTACAGAATAAGAGCAAATCTTAGACATAATTACTCGTCTGCAGCTAGAAATTACTGCGGAAGCATCCATCTATGAGAATATTTCCGAATGGTACCAACTACAACCACGAAAGACATCGTGACTTCTGGGAAAGTGAACCAGAGACCCTGATGAACCCTGCAGGACGATCAAGGATTCCAACAGAGAAGACAAACATATACATTTAAATTATTCTCGAATGAGCGGCCGTTCATGTGCAATGGATTAGCATTTCAATTAATAGGTTATTCTGTTTGTCGTGAATCCATTTGGTCTGTCCCGCTCTCTCAGTCCCCACCCGTTTCCTTTGTCTACTAGGGACTTTTCTATCATTGTTAGTAACTGTTGGTTTGTTATGCATTTCTGTGATTATTTAGTTAGTAAATAAATAATTAAGCCAATTTGTATATTGCTGATAATGGAAACTAGGGTTCATGCAGATAAAGAATTTTACGACGTTCAGATGAGAATGAGAAGATAAAAGAATAATTAATGACTGAAATGTAAGAGATCTTTAGATCGCCAAGAGTTCATTCGGAAGACGGAACTCCTTAAATAAACGTCTCCATGGTGCCCTAGGTTATTAATGAGTTAATTGTTGCATGATTTAATTCAATCACGTAATCAATTAAACATTAGGTAATCGATTTGATAAAATAGCATGTCATTAATGAGTCACAGACACGACAGCCATTTTGTGACAGAACAGTCAGACGGTTTCTTCTAATGAATGGAGGTTTGGGGTGTATCTGGAGAAACTGCTATTTGGGGGCCAATTCTTTAGTGTAGCCATGGTTTGCAATGTCTCCCTCCTGACACTGGCCATGACACATGTAACGCTGTAGTTAATGTGTAGGTCTCTGTCTTTACACCATGCTGATACCCTGTGTGAGGTTGAATGGCCTGTCTCTAACACCTCTGCGCGCCACACGCCAACACAGAGGTGAACAAAGAATTAACCCTTGAAAATCAGCGCGCCATGCCAGTCCGTTCAAGTTGAGGTAAATGATAAAATGACAGTTATATTGCTGTGTTGCACTGTGTGGCGTTTATGGTCTGACTGAATGAGAATAACCTTACTGAACTCAAATGTATAGTTGTGCTATGACTGAGTGTGTGGTAGAGTTGGACCTTTAGGAGTTATAGCCTTGATATTTTAATGGAAGAATAATACAGGAATTGTTTATTTTATGAATTATTAGGCCTAAATTTCCCTTTACCTTAAATCTATTTTATTCTCTTACATTTCATTTAAACAGATCATTAACTTAAGCAGCCAAGTTGCTGTCTACGGGGGAAAAAATAGCCAGAAATGTCAGTGAATCAAGATGACACACGCTGATTTATACACCAAAACATCCTTACCCGAGCGCTATCTTTAAAATGAAAAACTCAAACAGCTTCTCATCTGTCTTGTTGGGGGAAGAAGTGTTTAAGCAGTGCTTAGCAAGCAAACAGCAAGAGCAGGGAGATCATTTTAGAGTTATTCAAAATGCCTAACTGGGCTCATCAACATGAGTTATCCCAGCGCTGTGCTGCTCGGCAGACTGCTATTGGTCTGGTTACTGGGAAGTAGCAGCTCCTCTGAGAACTGATACAGCTATGATAACTGCTCTGGGAACAGCAAAGACACTGTACTTGGAATTCCCAGAAGCAGAAAGCCAACTTGCTTGTAAGAATTTCAGAAAAAGCTTGACAGAATAATTGTGAGATGACAGTATGGGTACTTGGAGAATATTGCAAGATGATATTGCGAAGTAATCTGGTCATTTAGAGTCACAAAGTCAGGAGCGGTGTGTGTGTGTGTTCGTTCTTACTTTCTCAGGTGTTCGTGCTCTTTCAGAAACAGTTCTGTTCTTCTGTTGTTTACTCCTGAACCACTCTTGTATGTCCTGTTGGACAGAAAGAGAGAATGGGTTTAATTCATATGACACACAAACTACTCAAGATGACATCACTGCTATGACAATATTAAATATTTACTGAGAAATTGATCCTGATTAATCTAAGTTATTACCAAATTCAGCCACGATTGTATCAAACACAACATCTATGGATTCATCAATGTGACCATTTGAAACAAGGTTTGTCTATGCAGCTACAGTCCAAGCAGACAGGCACAGTTGGTAAATGGAGGAGTTCATGTATAATAGGAGGCCAGCCATGATGAGGTGGTTTAAAGAGCTAGCTATAGGACTGAAGTAAATGTACAGCTCTTTTAAAGCAGCCTGGCCTGAATGGAAAACACTGAGGATGGTTTCTCCTGCTGTCAACATTACCACGTAAAATTAACTCAGACTAAGAAGTCGCTCTGGATAAGAGTGTGTTAGTCAGTTTCACTCTACCTACAAGTACATATTACCTCAACTAACCGGTGGCCCCGCACATTGGACCGGTACCCCATGTATATAGCCTCACTTGTTATGTTACTGCTGTTATAATTATTTGTTACTTTGATTTTCTATTTTTTACTTAACACGTATTTGTTTAAAAAAATGAATAATCTTCATAAAGCATTGTTGGTTACGGGCTTGTAAAAGTAAGCATTTCACTGTAAGGTCTTCTGTTGTATTAGGCGCATGTGACCAATAAGATATATGATTTGTCAAATGTACACATTTTTTGTCGCAGTGGGGATGGTGACAGGGCGCTACTGTGCTGGCCAGGGGCCTCATGATATTATCCCAACACTGAGGTGCCGATACAATATGTATTAATATGTATTTGATAGTGCGATTTTACTACGATGGAGACAAGAGAGCGTGAGAAAATGAGTTTTAAATCAGTGATGGAAATAAGTGCTAAAGACATGTTGGCTTACTATTTTAAAAGAAGGATGGAGAACAAGCTATTAGATTAAAAATACTCTCGTTTTTGGGCAGGTACAGCAGACTAGCGCTAGCTGACGCTAACCAGCTATACTTGGAAACAAATTGATACTTGGAGTCAAAGTATTGTTATAATATCATCCAAAATAATATTGCGATATGCAACTAGCAACTTTTTCCACCATCACTGGTGCTGGCCCGGAGTGCTGCTCCATAGCTTGGTGTGTGTGTTGGGCAGGGTGATCTGTTGACCTTGCTAGGGCCATATAGTTGTGGGAGAAGTACAATGAAAATGGATGACGAGGTAGTAATGGAGTGGTCCACATCTCAGAGGGAGTGGCTGGTCATTGCTACAGTAACAGTGTTAGAAGGCTTGCTGGTCATTGTGCTAACGCTAGTTAGCATTGGCTCGCAAAACTACCTCCAACTTCCTTCAAACTGGACACAGAGACATAAAAATGATATCCACCAGTTCCTCCGACTCTGAGGAAGTAGATACCAAAATTCAGAAGAATCATTTAAAGATGGTTGGAGCCATGTGTGTGTGTGGTATGGTTATAAACAGAAAGAGCCCTCATCTTGACTGCTTACATAAGCAGCCACACACACCCAGTCAGGTATGCAGAAGATCTACTGCCACCTGGTGGGCAACAGGGGAATGTGCGCTACACAAGAAAGACACCACTCAGCCCCACATGCTTCAGGGTTTATAGAACCATTTCAATAATGGTTAATTAAGTTTGAGCGGAAATAAATAAATACATATTTATTTCCGCACCTTGGGGGTTGTGGTATATGGCCAATATACCATGGCTAATGTGTCGTTGTCGCATTGCGTCATTGCTAAAAACAGCCATTAGCCGTGGTATATTGGAAATATACCACACCTCCTTGGGCCTTATTGCTTAAGTATATACTGTTCAACATGTAGCCTACACAACGGCACACTGTTGATTAAGCCACTCACAGAGTAGATATGAGCACCGAGAAACCCGGCAACAGCTCCTTAGCGCTACTGCAGCGGGTGCTATAGGAAGTGGCTGCTGGACTAGCTACAGGCTATAAGCCCATAAGCACTTTATTGATGCTCTCCTTCCTCTCCACTGACCTGGGGAAAGGAGAGGCAGCCATTGTTTGAATACTAGATCCAGGAGGGGATGAATGCATAGAATCAGAATACTAATAGTAATTGAATAAGATATCTATGATCAAATGTCTTTGCTGTAAACAAGAAGCTTGACTTTGACAACTAGCCACTTACATAGCAAGTTAGAAAACCGAATGCATAGCTGGAGCCCTGAGCTAGATATAATTTGACATATCTTAGATTTCTTATAGATATAATTAACTTCGTTATAAGCACAGTATTGAAAATCCTACCATCGGTATATCGCCCAAGCCAACTAGAGGGGGAACATCCATGGTGGATAATGTGTTATGTCATGTTGGCAGGGATCTTTTAAATATACTTATAGGGGGATTTGGCATTGTCTGGTTACAGGAAGTAATAGATCACTTAAGAAATAATGTCCGCATGATTGCATGGTGAACTTATAAAACAGTGCAACATACTATATTGATTCAAAGAAGCCCAACAACATTACAGTGGAGTTTGACATAAGCTAAGTAACTAGGATGGCCACCAAACAAAGAGTTGCAAGCTGCCATAATATTGATGGACATAACATGAATTGATATATGGGAAGTCTCAAAGGACACCATTGAATGACACGAGGCTGAAAATGTGCCAGATCGGGTTGCCAAGATGACTTACTAATACAGTCCAAGGTCTGTATGAAGCTTGAACATACTGTACAGTAAATGGGTAGGAAGAACAAGAGGATACAACAGTTATTGTACTAGAACAGATGGCAAATTATTTTTAGTCAAGTTAGCCAAGAAGATAAAATGACTATAGGTCAATTTTATAACGACATGTATTGTATCATGTATTGTTGTATCAGAAAAACTGAAATGGCCTTAGAACTTGTGGAACTTGACAAAATGGACAACTGTTACAGAATAGTGGTGAAGCATCCCAGTGGTGCCCTCTCCCTCTTCATTGCATCACTTTCTCAGTTTCCCCATTTCTGAGTTTCACGGAAATGGAAGCTCTGAGTCTCGGCATCTGCATGACTGCCTGTGTCTCTCAACTCAATGCTTGATAGTACAAGACAATAGGGGTTCTTGTTAGCTTAGTGCTGATGTATTGATAATGAGCACTGTCGTTAGCTTCAGTAGCTTGGCTATTAGTGTGTTAGTTCAGCCTTAGTACGCCACAAGATTCAATCACGTGGGCTTTGAAAGCACTACAACACCAGTCTAAATCCTTGAGGAGCAGCATGTACAGCGCCTTCGGAAAGTATTCAGAACACTTGACTTTATGCATTTTGTTACGTTACAGCCTTATACTAAAATGTATTAAATTAAGTCCTCCGCAATCAACACACAATACCCCATGATAGAGCAAAAACAGGTTTAGAAAGGTTTGCAAACGTATTGAAAATAAAAAAACAGAAATACCTTATTTACATAAGTATTCAGAACCTTTGCTTACGAGACTCTAAATTTAGCTCAGGTGCATCCTGTTTCCATTGATCATCCTTGAGCTGTTTCTACAACTTGATTGGAGTCCACCTGTGGTAAATTCAGTGGATTGGACATGATTTAGAATGGCACACACACCTGTCTATATAAAATGTCCCAGAGTTGACAGTGCATGTCAGAGCAAAAACCAAGCCATGAAATCAAAGTAATTGTTCGCAGAGGTTGTGTGTAGATTGAGGGTATTTTTAACATTTTTAGAATAAGGCTGTAACCTTAAATGTGGAATAAGTCAAGGGGTCTGAATACTTTCTGGAGGCACTCTTTGTAGTATCTCATTTCCCAATGTGCATGTTAATGCTTACAGTACATCATACACCATGTAGGCTACATGGATCAGAATGCATACAATAATAAAAATGCTCCTTTGGGGACTTTAGTGATGACTAAGACAGGATAGGAATACCACTAAAACAAAGCTCACATTCCCATCCCATTGTGTGGGTGAGCAATAATGTTATTTTCTCAAGCAGAACAATTATAAATTCAGTCCACAGCCAAAAGAACAGTGAAAGGTTCATTCCCAGGCACCATGATGTTTGGTTTATTGTGGAGCACAAGGAGAACACACATGACTGTATGGAACAACAGAGAGCACTGATGAATAAGACTATATTCTTATATAAAGGAGGGGGTGTGTGTGCTCAATAGGAATCCTGCAGTGATCTTGTGGTGCGGCCTGATGCATCTTACACAGATCAATAAGCCATTAGAACACAGACAATAGTCATGGTCTGGTTGCCTAGCCCTCATTTAAATCTCTTCATTCACGACCAAGCCAATCAGTGGAGCACTGAGCACCTTCTCTCTCATTGGAGGCCCATGGGTTTAGGCTGGGCGGTAAACCATTAAAAAAACCTATTCATTCAAGGACCGGTTTAGATTTTTACTTTACCTTCTATTAAATAAGAACTGCAATTGAATCCAAAAACAGTCAAAGGGGAGAATAATTATTCTCATAAAGGAAACCTGATGAAATACAGGCATATCCTAAGACAAAGAAAAAGTGACAGTGACAACAAATTCGTGCAGGAAATGAAGAAATGTAGGAAAATGTAGGAAGTGAATGCTGGAATTCAACAAATAACTATGGAAATGGGAACCATTGGTCGAGTACCAGAGAGGTTACAATAGAGGATTTTCATTCCTATGCAATGTCCTACAAATAGGACTATTAACATTTAATTTTTTATTTTTTTTACAAATATTTAACCTTTATTTAACTAGGCAAGTCAGTTAAGAACAAACTTGTATTTACAATGACGGCCTACATTTTAACAGTTTTAACAGTGGGTTAACTGCCTTCTGTGAATGAGAGTTTTGCCTTGTCAGCTCAGTGACTTGATCTAGCAACCTTTCGGTTACTGGTCCAACGCTCTAACCACTTAGCTAAGTGCCGACTACTTCACTGTCAGTTTTGTATTCCTATTATTTTTGGTTGACGTTTATTTGAACAGTATAAAGCAATCAGAATGGAGAAAGTTCATTAAAACTACTAAGAATAAATGTGTTGCCATGCACTACCCCTAAGCCTATTTAGAACTATTTTTAATCAGAAACATCAAATACCATCGAAAATTGAAAACTAGTGATATCATAATTTGTATGCATGGGTACGAGGTAATTGAGGTATCTACGTACATGGGTTGGGGTAAAGTGACTAGGCAACAGGATAGATTGACAGTAGCAGCAGCGTATGTGTTGAGTGTGAAAGTGCCTATAAAGAACGTTTCAATGCAGCGTTTTACCCTTTCATTGTATATGCCTTCATCACCCTGCCCAAAGTGGATGAACTGTCACTAAAAGATGTTTTATTTAACTTCAACATCTAAACAGCGTACATGACTGGTATTTTATTTTATTTTCACTGTTACATGATCAGGGATTTGAGATGCACATGAGGGTGTGTTCTTACATAGAGAATCATAATAATCAACATAATCATTTGCTTCATCAAATCACCCTTTACAGTTGAAATAGTTGAATCTGTTGTTTCAAGTTAGTACTTGTTTCAAGTCAGTACAAAGTTTTATGATAAGACAGGATCTATGGAGGGATGGCTGGCTGGAGGGAGAGATACTCACTCAATGTCTTTCCGGACAGACCCCAGCAAATCTTCTCTCTCCCGGATGGCAAGGAAGTTGGCTTTGGTCTTGTGGGATTCGTGAGTGTAGTCCTAGGGTACAGCAAAAAAACAAAAAAAAAAACAGGAGTTAATTAAGGGAATGAAAAACCATTAAACATGGAAGTGAAAATGATGCATGCAGAGCTCAAGGTAGGACTAAGTTCTGAGAGAGGAATAGGCGAGAGAGAGGGGGAGTGAAACAAAGAAAGAGCGGGGGAGTGAAACAAAGAAAGAGCGGGGGAGTGAAACAAAGAAAGAGCGGGGGAGTGAAACAAAGAAAGAGCGGGGAGTGAAACAAAGAAAGAGCGGGGGAGTGAAACAAAGAAAGAGCGGGGAGCGAAACAAAGAAAGAGCGGGGGGAGTGAAACAAAGAAAGAGCGGGGAGCGAAACAAAGAAAGAGCGGGGAGCGAAACAAAGAAAGAGCGGGAGAGTGAAACAGAGAGCGGGAGAGATGGGGAGTGAAACAAAGAAAGAGCGGGAGAGAGTGAAACAAAGAAAGAGCGGGAGAGAGGGGGAGTGAAACAAAGAAAGAGCGGGGAGTGAAACAAAGAAAGAGCGGGGGAGTGAAACAAAGAAAGAGCGGGGGAGTGAAACAAAGAAAGAGCGGGGGAGTGAAACAAAGAAAGAGCGGGGGGAGTGAAACAAAGAAAGAGCGGGGAGTGAAACAAAGAAAGAGCGGGGGGAGTGAAACAAAGAAAGAGCGGGGGAGTGAAACAAAGAAAGAGCGGGGAGTGAAACAAAGAAAGAGCGGGGAGTGAAACAAAGAAAGAGCGGGGAGTGAAACAAAGAAAGAGCGGGGGAGTGAAACAAAGAAAGAGCGGGGAGTGAAACAAAGAAAGAGCGGGGGAGTGAAACAAAGAAAGAGCGGGGGGAGTGAAACAAAGAAAGAGCGGGGAGTGAAACAAAGAAAGAGCGGGGGAGTGAAACAAAGAAAGAGCGGGGGAGTGAAACAAAGAGCGGGGGAGTGAAACAAAGAAAGAGCGGGGAGTGAAACAAAGAAAGAGCGGGGAGTGAAACAAAGAAAGAGCGGGGGAGTGAAACAAAGAAAGAGCGGGGGAGTGAAACAAAGAAAGAGCGGGGAGTGAAACAAAGAAAGAGCGGGGGGAGTGAAACAAAGAAAGAGCGGGGAGTGAAACAAAGAAAGAGCGGGGGAGTGAAACAAAGAAAGAGCGGGAGAGGGGGAGTGAAACAAAGAAAGAGCGGGAGAGAGGGGGAGTGAAACAAAGAAAGAGCGGGAGAGAGGGGGAGTGAAACAGAGAGCGGGAGAGAGGGGGAGTGAAACAAAGAAAGAGCGGGAGAGAGGGGGAGTGAAACAAAGAAAGAGAGGGAGTGAAACAAAGAAAGAGCGGGAGAGGGGGGAGTGAAAGAAAGAAAGAGCGGGAGAGGGGAGTGAAACAAAGAAAGAGCGGGAGAGGGGGAGTGAAACAAAGAAAGAGCGGAGAAGAGGGGGAGTGAAACAAAGAAAGAGCGGAGAAGAGGGGAGTGAAACAAAGAAAGAGCGGGAGAGGGGGAGTGAAACAAAGAAAGAGCGGGAGAGGGGAGTGAAACAAAGAAAGAGCGGGAGAGAGGGGGAGTGAAACAAAGAAAGAGCGGGAGAGGGGGAGTGAAACAAAGAAAGAGCGGGAGAGAGGGGAGTGAAACAAAGAAAGAGCGGGAGAGGGGGAGTGAAACAAAGAAAGAGCGGGGGAGAGGGGGAGTGAAACAAAGAAAGAGCGGGAGAGAGGGGAGTGAAACAAAGAAAGAGCGGGAGAGAGGGGGAGTGAAACAAAGAAAGAGCGGAGAAGAGGGGGAGTGAAACAAAGAAAGAGCGGAGAAGAGGAGGAGTGAAACAAAGAAAGAGCGGAGAAGAGGGGGAGGGATAAAGAGAAAAAAATTGAAAGTAAGAGAAGACAGACGGACCTGCAGAATGTCTCTGTGTCTCTGGAGCGTGTGCATCAGGGCTGCGTTGAGGGACGTCACCCCTGGGGTGCTGGTGTACTCCGCCATCTTGTCATTCACACCCGTGAGCTAAGAGACACAGCACCGTCAGTACACATACACACAACAATGCTGAATACTACTTGAGGACCAAAATCCATTCTGAAATTTCATATGAACTGCATACAATGATAATTACTTGCTGGGAAGTCTTACTTTGGCCAGCAGCTGTTCAATCTCCACAGACATGGTCTCAAACATTCTATCCTGTGTCGAGTTGTTGAGGAGGGGAGTAGTATCCGAGTTGCTATAGGGCAGAAAGGAAGAAAAGGAAGGAGAGAATGACCATTAGGACTAGCAACATGTGAGCTTGGTGGAGGTACTGTATCGCCATATTTGTAACACCTATCAGTTCTTTTAGATCCATAAACACCAAGAAAAAGCATGTTTAAAGGAGAATCTCCATTGAAAGTACTTTTTACTTCAGAAGGCTTAATCTCGGTTCTGGGAAACTGTCCCCAAAGTTGTAGTGGCAGGCACTAGTCTCACCTGTAATGTAGGACATAGGCCATAGGGGAAGGGGTTAGGGATAAAATAGGAACGGGTCTTAGTCTTACCTGTCTCCTCGACGACCATCTCTGGAGCTGCTGTAGCTGGTACACAGTTTACTGAAGGACACCAGCTTCAGATCCAGCTCATTCTCCAGCTGCCTGGCCTGCTTTCGCAAATCTGGCAAATCATACACACACACCGTTTGGAATTGAGAAACAGGGTTGGCGTCAACGGCAACGTACGTCTACAGAAAGATTGTAATCCAAATAGCTGAAATCAGTCATTAAATCAGATGTCTTGCTGTCTTTTTCGTATCGAAAGTTAAACATCTGAATGTATGTTAAAGTTAGTTGTCTATATAATAGTGGTAGGTACCTAAGGTTCGCTAAGTGGAGACAAAAAACAACAACCAGGCAGCACTCTAATCACCCTGCTGCTGTTGACAATACAACTTTGCTGGCTAACCAACTACTTTAGTTAGCTAGCACAAAAACTATTTTGCTTAGGTTGGCTTATCATTTAACTAAATAACTACTGTTAGCTAGCGAGGTGAAACTGAAATCACATAGCTTGTTAATCAACTCGACAGCAACCTAGCTAGTATACTAACTATTGTATACAACTAATCTAAAATAGCTAGCTACAACCTAAAGTTTGTATAGCTATGTGAAACTAGCTGGCTATGCTAACAAACATTAGCTAGCTAGCTGACGAAGTTAACATTACATCGGTGAACGTTTCACTTGCTAGCAAAAGCTTGTTTTGCTAGCTAGCTAACTGAGCTCTTAGACAGGCCACCCAATCCAACAGAGTGACGATTTGCTCCAAATTTGACAACACTTTTGGCCTGTAAACCCCGTTATAATTTACCAAACATCGTTGTAAATGTATCCAATGGCTCTGTCTGATCGCACCCTAGTTGTGCCAGTTTGCCACCTCACCTTCCCAGTAGTTGCTGCTTCCTCCTGCCATTTTTGTCCAACGTCATGAGCTGACGCACGGCCCACGGACTGTACTACAACTGTACACTACAACAGCGCCTCCCCGCGCTGTTAACTAGTCTTGTGCAGTATCCATTGCCAACTGGTCAGAACCTTGGGAACAAAAAAGCAGTGTATGTATAGCCTCAAACAGTAATTGAAAGAGGAATGATTTGAGAAAGACAGCTACAGACCACACCTGCCAGCAGAAGAGAATGTTGCCGTTATAGACTTCTTTTCATAAGCTGTGTCGACAGAAGCAATGAGGAATGTTGTGAAACTGGTCCTATTCTTGCTCTACATTCTTCCCCTCCCCATAGAAATCAAATGGTAAATGCTAGTAGTCTGCAACACAAACAACTGCATTGACATCTAAAAATCCAGCCTATTAAACTGACTAAACAAAATATGCAGTAAGACATTTTTAACCTTTCACAGCAGCCACCATGCAAGTTGTCTTCATTCAAAACATTCATTCATTTGGCTTTCCACTAGTGGCAGTAGTGGGTCAATAGAAGATGCTAAAATGGAGAATCTGCATTAACATTTTGCTGCAATGTTGCTGCTGAATGACATCTCTGAGAAGAGATTAGTGTAGAGTCAAACCAATACAACAAATTAGGACATAAAACCATATTGAAAGAAAATGATTTATTTCATCAATGTGTCTTGAAGAATGTTCATGTCAGCATGGTCTGTCATATGGGGCTCCCGAGTGGCGCAGCGGTTTAAGGCAATGCAACTCAGGACTTCACTACAGACCCTGGTTCGATTCCAGGCTGTATCACAACAGGCCATGAGAGAGTCCCATAGGGTAGCGCACAATTGGCCCAGCGTCGTCCAGGTTATTGTTTGGCCGGGGTTGGCCGCCATTGTAAATCATTTATTCTTAACTGACTTGCCTAGTAAAATAAAAGGTTCAAATAAAAATAATCACCACATACAAAGTAACAGGTTGGTTTGTTATGAAATGTGTGTTGTATTGTCAGGGTTAACTTGAATTGCACTTATTTTTCTCACTCATATACACTTGGCAACAGTTCATTATCTACAATCAATTCAGTTTCATATAAAAATAAACAAAAATAACAATTTATATCAAAACACCAACATCCATTCAGAAAACACACGCGCTCCATCTCTCTCACACACACACACAGAAAGTAAAACAAAAATAACTTAATTTCTCCCCCTCCCCTAAGATTAGCTGGCTTCGCTACAATATTGAATATGTGCAACAGAGATGTAAGCTAGGAGTCAGTCACTCCTGTAGACCAGTGGTCCTCCTCCCTGGTCCTGAATAACTACATGGTGTACAGGGTTTTGTTCCAGCCCAGCACTAACACACCGGATTCAACTAACCAGTTACTCAATAAGACATTGATGAGAGTAGAATTGGGAGGGTCAGTGTTGGCCTGGAACAAGTCTGCACACCTCATACTCCTCATGACCAGGGTTGGTGACCACTGTTGTAGAGGAAGATGCCCTCCTCTCTAAACACTCCCACCACTGCTGGATGATTCTAGAGCAGACATGTTGCACCTTTTCAGTAATGTAGAGCTGCCATCTACCATAAGGATTTGATAGAATTGTATTATATCAGATGTACAAATAAATCATGAATGAATGCATGAAAAAAATTAACAGCAAAAAGAGAAATAAAGTAAATTACAACTAAATATACATCTATGTTGCTGCTGATTATTAAAGCATGGATAAGTAATTTGCCATCTTAAAAAGGTCATTAAGATATGAAACATTTTAAACAAGCTGGTCTGTGCGTAGAAAGAAAAAAAGCATACATATTCTTTAAAAAACGTTTTTTTTTTAAAGAAAACCATCAATTTGTAGTCTACAGTATTTGCATCTATTTCAAAGTGCTTTCCCTGAACAATTAAATGGGAAATCATGTATTTGTATTTAACATACAGTGCTTGTAGTACAATGCATAGAGGGCCTTGTGCTGTATGTCCAAGAGGGCACATGAATAAGCAGAGGGCAATAGAAGTGAAAACGCATGCAGCCTGTGAACCCAGGCCCATTGTAAGGCTTCTGTTCTGAGAGTGCATCATTTAAAATACTCAAGAATCCTGGATGACTATTAGGTCTTCCATACCACCCGAGTATCTGATGGATCACAGATTATAATCTGTACTAGGCCATAATCTGGACGAGATTCTAGTATATTTACTATGCTTCTAGTACCCACACCACCACGCTTCTGTACTATAGCCCTACAAGAGAGTGGGGTGTCTAACTCTACAGCATCCAAGACACTGTGTTTGATGCTCCCTCTGAAAGATTGGCTAACTGGACTGGGACAACATTGACAAAAACCAGGAGAAACTGACATTCTTGATTCATTTCAAATTACTGTAGTTCGTGTATTCCTTGGTACTAGTTCAAAGTACAAGTATCAAATACATATGGACAGGTTGATGAGTGATTAGCTGCAAAAGTGTGCATGTGTGTGTTGCGTGCATGAAAAAAAAAAAAGTTTCCCAGCTCCACTAGGCTTTTAATGTGCATCCATGAACAGAGCCAAGCAGGTGCTGATTTGGACGAGTCATCTTGGACACAGCCATAGAGGACAGTTGTAGACTCTGAAACACCTCTCTCTGGTGGGCTGGAGGAAAACAGCAAATAGGACCTGGGGAATCTTATAAGAAAGGACAAGAACAAGCCCTCCCTGCTGCACCTCTTCCTCCCTTTCCCTCCAGTAAAGCAGAGCCACAGAGCACAATACCAGCCAACTCAATAGTCACAGGGATGGGCAGTAGAGCAATTCAACAGTAATAGAGTGATGCTGAGACTAAAGATTTCTCATGTTTAAAATGTATGTCAAACAAAAACCTTACAACTCTATGCACTCTTAACTATTACAATTTCCGCTGAACATTTTACAAAAACACATTTACATGAAGAACAGTGCAGATGCAAATTTTGGTAACAGAATGACGGCACCAACTGCACAAACCATCATTCTGTTACTAAACTTTGCATCAGCATTGTTCTTCAAGTAAATGTGTTTTTGTAAAATGTTCTATGGAAATTGTCAAAAGTAGTGCATAAGTAGTGCATCACTCTGTTAATGTGGAATTGCCCAGTACTAACAGGATCGTATTCATTAGGGCACACCGTAGCAAAATGTTTTTGAACAACAGATAGCAAAAACAAGCGTTTCTTGTTGTCCCTTCCCTGCTTCCGTCTGTTTGGTGCCTAACGAATACGAACCAGGTTGACCGTGTATGTATGTGGGATCTCAGAGTTTGTCGGCTTTGGCGTAGAGTGCATCTTCATCACTCTCGCTCTCATCCTGGAACTCATTGGAGAGCAGGGATTTCTTGGAGCCCATGGACGTGAGGCGTATCTCATCCTCGTAATCGTCACGGTGCTGCCGCAGCCGGTGGAAACCATCCTTCTGCTGGTTGGACTTAGCCGAACACACGCACCAGATGATACAGGCTGTCACCACCAGGGCCGTCATGGAGGCCGCTGTAGGGAAGGAGAGACGAGCATGAAGTTTATTCGGAAAGTATTCAGACCCCGTGACTTTTCCCACATTGTTACGTTACAGCCTTATTCTAAAATGTTTTTGGGGGGGGAGGCAGGGTAGCCTATGGTTAGAGCGTTGGACTAGTAACCGGAAGGTTGCAAGTTCAAACCCCCGAGCTGACAAGGTACAAATCTGTCGTTCTGCCCCTGAACAGGCAGTTAACCCACTGTTCCTAGGCAGTCATTGAAAATAAGAATTTGTTCTTAACTGACTTGCCTAGTTAAATAAAGGTTAAAAAATATATCTAAAAATAAAAAAATCAATCTACACACAATACCCCCAAAATGACAAAGCAAAAATATGTATTAGGGAAGAAAAATAAATATTACATTTACATAACTATTCAGACCCTTTACTTTGTTGAATCATCTTTGGCAGAGATTACAGCCTCGATCTTCTTGGGTATGATGCTACAAGCTTGGCACACCTCTCAAGCTCTGTTAGGTTGGATGGGGAGCGTCGCTGTACAACTATTTTCAGGTCTCTCCAGAGATGTTGATCAGGTTCAAGTCCGGGCCACTCAAGGACATTCAAAGACGTGTCCTGTAGCCACTCTCCTGCGTTGTCTTGGCTGTGTGCTTAGGGTTGTTGTCCTATTGGAAGGTGAACCTTCGCCACCACATGATGCTGCCACCACCATGCTTCACCGTAGGGATGGTGCCTGGTTTCCTCCAGACATGACGCTTGGCATTCAGGCCAAAGAGTTCAATCTTGGCATCATCAGAACAGAGAATCTTGTTGCTCATGGTCTGAGTCTTTAGGTGCCTTTGCTAAACTCCAAACATGCGGTCATGTGCCTTTTACTGAAGAGTGGCTTCTGTCTGGCCATTCTACCATAAAGGCCTAATTGGTGGAGTGCTCCAGAGATGGTTGTCCTTTTGGTAGATTCTCCCATCTCCAGAGGAACTCTGTCAGAGTGACCATCAGGTTCTTGGTCACCTCCCTGACCAAGGCCCTTCTCCCCGATTGCTCAGTTTGGCCGGGCGACCAGCTCTAGGAAGAGTCTTGTTGGTTCAAAACGACTTCCATTTAAGAATGATGGAGGTCACTGTGTTCTTGGGGGCATTTAATGCTGGGACATTTAATGCTGTAGAAATGTTGGGGTACCCTTCCTGAGATCTGTACCTGGACACAATCCTGTCTCGGAGCTCTACGGCCAATTCCTTTGACCTCAAGGCTTAGTTTATGCTCTGACATGCACTGTCAACTGCGGGAACTTATATATACAGGTATGTGCCTTTCCAAATCATGTCCAATCAATTGAATTTACTACCAGGTAGACTCCAATCACGTTGTAGAAACATCTCAAGGATGATCAATGGAAACAGGATGCATCAGAGGTCAAGTTTGAGTCTCCTACCAAAGGCCCTGAATACTCATGACAGTGAGTATGACAGCCCACTTGGAGTTTGCCAAAAGGCACCTAAAGGACTCTCAGACCATGGCACAAAACAAACGTGTCCTAAAAGCCTACAGCATTTAACTTATTCACCTTGTTATACTCCCTACAATTGTCCCCGGGCCGACTAGGTGAAAAATCTGTGGATGTGCCGTTGAGAAAAGCACTTCACCCTAATTGCTCCTATAATAACAGCGTCTGCTAAATGACAAAAATGGTTTTTTTTTTAATGTAATTGTCTGCAATCATCTGGCAACATTACATAAAATGTAACATCTCCACGAAACCCATTTCTCCTCATGCTTACCTGCAGTAGCCACAACAAACTCCCGGGGCAGGCCAAAAATGCGGTTGTCCATGTCAAACTCAATGATGATGGAGCTGGCGGCTTCATATGACGACACAACCACCTCCTGCCGTTGTTGCTGGTAGCCATCAGCCACAGCCTCTATGTTGTGGTTTCCTGGTGCCAGAACAGCATGGAAGTAGCCTCCCTCTACAGTGAACACCTTCACACCCCCGTTCAACACGATCATGGCCCCCACGATGGGCTTCCCACTCTTATCCTTTACCACGCCACGCACACCTTTATGGACCTGGGAGACAGACGAAACACAGATTGAATGTAAAGTACACAGAACAGAAAGTAAGTAGCCATGTCCGAGCCAGAACGACCGATAGGGCAGGAGCCTATATCCTGTTACTGTAGCGTAAGACAGCTTGATGTGCAGTACAAGTACAAATCAAATGTATTTATATAGCCCTTCTTACATCAGTTGATATCTCAAAGTGCTGTACAGAAACCCAGCCTAAAACCCCAAACAGCAAGAAATGCAGGTGTAGAAGCACGGTGGCTAGGAAAAACTCCCTAGAAAGGCCAAAACCTAGGAAGAAACCTAGAGAGGAACCAGGCTGAGGGGTGGCCAGTCCTCTTCTGGCTCTGCCGGGTGGAGATTATAACAGAACAGAAGTACACACTATAGCAAAGATTTTATAAGTAAACCAAGACGGACCACAGCCCGTCGTTTCAAATGGGAACTAATTAGTCATAGTGGTTCAAATATCTGTCTCAATATCTCAATATCTGTGACGCTAGTCTATCGCAGGAAGACAGACAGATTTTTACCTTGTCAGCATGGGGATTCGATCCAGCAACCTTTCAGTTACTGGCCCAATGCTCTACTAGGCTACCTACCGCCCCAACTGCGTTTAACAAATACGTTTGATAAGTAACCAAATCGGAGAGCCGAAATGCTTTAATTAATTATTATCAAACACACTCAATAACTCTTATCAACGCATTTGTGAACTTATTTAATGCATTTGTATCACATGGCACCAGGTCAGAGGTCAAGGGTATTACTGACCTCCACCAGCATGCTAAGCAGTGCCTTCCTGTTCTCAGCCCACAGCGTGGCCAGCTGCTCGGCCGGGGGGAACAGACAGCAGCCTGTATACACCGTGATCTCTGGACAGTGGCCAAAGTCCACACTGAAGTCCTGGAACACAGACATACACACAGATCAGAAGAGGCATTTTGGTGACCAATAAATATAGTCCTGTCGTTCCAGGACTCAACCAGCAGATGCCTCTTAGGGCCCTGGGTGTCAGAACAACCCTCCTCCTGAGACAGGTATAGCATAAGCATTAAGAAGCAGGGGTTGATGGAACATACCTTCATGCTGCCCATGTGACTTTGTCTCTCTGCTGCCCTGAGTACTCCATCTGGGATGTTACCCACTGAGTAGAGGAGGAGAAGAGGAGGCTGAAATAATAGCTATATAGTAGCTATCTTCTTTTTCAAGTCACCACTTCCTTTTAATTCACTATACAGTCTATAGGTCACAGTGGTCTATTTGTGGTGCTGTTGGTACATACTTTGGTCATTGCTTGAACATCCTGTATCCCCCAGGTGCATCTTGGGATGGTTTCTGGCATAAACATTGGCCAGGTACTTCAGAGTTTCCTCATTTTCAACTGAAAAAAAGTACACTATTAGTTAACTATTTATTTAATAGTTTTCCCACTAAACTATTCTATTTGGAGCCCTATGCTCCTACCTGGCTGTACAGGCTTGTCGTAGGGGTAAGTGGCCAACAGGGAGCCTCCATCCAGGGCTACAGAGAGTGTGAAACCCCTCTCTAAGATCAGGTCCATCACTGCCCTGGTCTCTGGCTGAGCCTCCACCACGCGCTGGGAGGCATTACCTACAACAGCAGCACACACAGACAGGACACCATTAGACATGTAAGGGCATGCAAGTATACACACACAAAACATCTGTCTATACACAAACAGCAGGTACTGACCGAAGAAGTCAGTGTCCAGATCTTTCCCGTGTGTGTTGGTCATGCCCACAGTAGAGGTGCACTGTTTCTCTCTGGCCAGCTCTCGTCCATCTGGGTTGATGGAGGGAAGGATGACGATCCGCGTCTCGTTTATCAGCTGTGGAGAGGAGAAGAGGGAAAAGGATAAAGAGGAATGATGGGTAGAACAGGACATCAGTGATATTTAATGAGAGCTTTTGTATTTTACAACATCTCTAAACTTTTTAGAAAGTGTGGTAGATCAAGAAATCGACATGATGAATATTTAGCCATTTCAAGGCAACACAACTGTGCAAGGGTGTGAATAATTTCACTACGTAACGTAGCTATGATTGGTGTAGTAAAACCATCTCAGTTAAAACATCTCACCCTGGTGATGGTGGGGTTCTTGCCGTAGTTGATGCAGAGGAATGCAGCGAACTCCAGCAGCAGCTCTGTGCCCACGGGGGCGTTGCCATGGATACCTCCCACCAAGCGGATCTTGGGCTCGGCCGTTTCAGGCTCATCTGGTTTGTTGGAGATCTCCAAGGCCCAGATGGTCCTGTACTCCACACTCTGGCCCAAACTACACAGAAAAATGCATGTTATTATCAGTTCCACTGTAGATAATATGGAATATGGTCACCTAGCAGACTCTTCTGCAAAGAGACGTAGACCGTAATTCAAACCATTTGGAGAGGTTTTGGGGTTAGCCATTAGAAGTACAGGGGAGCTGGTAGCCTAGTGGTTAGAGCGTTGGGCCAGTAACCGAAAGGTCGCTGGTTCGAATACCCAAGCCAACAAGGTGAAACATCTGTACCCTTGAGCAAGGCACTTAACCCTAATTTGCTCCATGGGCGCCGTACTACTATGGCTGACTCTGTAAAACAATACATTTCATAGCACCTATCTAGTACATGTGACAATACATATACATTTTTTTACATGACAAGATAAATTATTTTGACTAAGTGCAGTTACACTGAGGGTTAGAGGTCAGCGTTTACCTATGCAGGGAGGTGACATTTGATGCGTTTAACTAGGAGGTCAGTGGTCATAACTCAGGTCTACTTGTGCAGGGAGTTCCTCTTGGGAAAGTTGAGGTTTAGAGGTTAGTTATCAGGTTAGGGTTTAGAGGTCAGGGGTCATAACTCAGGCCTACCTATGCAGGGAGGTGATCTTGGGGAAGTTGAACGTCAAACCCCTCAGGAACTCTGACAGCTCTTTGTAGCGTCTGTATCTGAAGCTGCTCTCTGTGACGGTACTCTGAACCAGCTGCTCCAGCCCCTGGCCCAGAGACAGGTCCTTAATGAAGCTCTGGAACACCTCTTCTGCAGGGTCCTGGGTGGCCCTGGGGTCCATTGGGGCCTGGCCGTTGGGATCAGGTCGCATCCGTGTCAGCCGGAAGTCTACCAGCTCCACCCCCTCCTCTGGCACTGTGGCATAGATCTTTACTGAGTTATACCTGAGAAGACGGGGAGGGAGGGTTAGGCCACAGAGGCCGTTCATTCTAGTTGTTCTGTTTCTATGAGTTAGTAGTGGTTACCCTGCAGATAAACAGGGTTTTTTGGACCGGTCTTGGGTCTACATTTTAAACAAACCCTCAAATTTATCTCAGTTACTACTACGGTCCTGTCTCTCACCCCTGCGCGGAGGCGGTGAGGTGGTACGTTCCAGGGACCAGAAGTCTCCAGTAGTCTCCAGCTAGGTGGGTTGTGATTTGATGATCGATCTCCTCCACCGTGATGGTGGCATTAGGGATGCCTGTACCATCTTTAATGTCTATCACCATGCCTTTCACGCCTCTGTGGACCTACAGAGGCAGACACACAATGAATACCTCAAATACAAGTTGGTGTATTTGAGACAAAATAAGTAGGTAAGACAGATGGAAAGAGAGAAAATACACATACAATTTTTTAAATAATAATAATTGAGAGAGAGAGTGTGTGAAGGACTGCATGTAAGTATGCTGACCTGGTGGATGTACTGCAGTAAGGCTCTGTGGTTCTGGTCCCAGTACAAAGGCAGGTGCTGGGCCTTAGGGTACTTCACACAGCCCAACTCTATGGTCACCTCAAAACAGTTAGTGTTCAGGTAGTTCCAGTCCTGCATCCCACCTGGTGAGAGAACACAAAGAGAAGTCAGATACACACGCACAGGTGCGCAGACATACAAATGGTTCCTCACAGTGTGTGTATTGGCATGGGAAGGCACGTACCGGGAACATTGTACCAGTTGGCGCCGTTGGTGATGCCGTCCTCAAAGAACTCTGATCGGTAAAGGTCCTCACAAGGGTGTCCTTTGTGCATGAGAGCGTTTTCCTGGACACACACACACAGGGCAAATGCAATGCAATAAAAACAGCAGAATTGAAACAGTAAACGTATCTTCTGTCCAGTGGTTTTATTAACAGAATTAAAATAGTTTACAACTGTATAAATGTATTAATTAAAAAGTTACATTAAATGGACTGATATAAGGACCAAAATTGTGTGTTGAAGTCCACTGACCTGAGAGTAGGCTCTGGCCACTTGTTTAAAGACCTTGTCATCAGGACACTTGCTGTACTCCGTACGTCCCTGCTTGTCATCATCATATGGGTAGTTGACCACCAATGACCCTGTGGTGGGCAGAGAGTAAATATTCAATGAGAATACAGTATATTACTAAAATTATAAAGCTGTCCTCCAAAGTGGGACAATATGTTGGTGGCAGGCCAACATACAATTTTTAGAAACATAGAAAAATGGGGGAGGTTAGGGATTACCTCCATGTAGGTTGGCTGAGAGCACAAAGGGATTACTCTTGAGCCAGTTCATCACAGCGATGGTCTCTGGCTGCCTGGGTTCAGTGATGGTAGTAAACTGGTCAGGGAAGTTACGGTTCAGGTCAAAGTTGTTACTGTTGTTGCGTCCCGTGTACCCTCTGACATCACCTGCGAGAGAAAATGAACAGAAAACAATACAACACCTGATACCTATATCTCAATCCATTATACAGAGACAACAGAAACGGACCATTCTCATGTCACAGTACCCAGGTACCAAAACAAATATTTCCATGGCTTCTTTTAATAATAGGGTAGTTCCACCTTAAATATTTCCCCGGTGATCAACTTCCTGTTTATAAAGTGCTGGGGAAAACAGCAGCACAAGTACCTGAGCTAAAACTAGACCTATGTTAGAGGAAATGTGAGAAGATCTACAGGGCAAATAATGAAGCCAGGCAGAAAAAGAGAAGAAATTCCATTCAGAAGTATTTCAAGGTCGCAGTCTGACACTTGACGTACAGATAGTTTCTGTTAGCATATTCAAGCTATTTGGGTCTGAACACTTCTTGTTCACAGGCAGAAAGTTCTTAAAATTCTATACAAATTCACCATGTCTAATGTGTATTCCTGTAATATTTTAGTGACTCAAACAATACAACAAAATCTATGGGGTAAAAAACCTACCTAAAATGTTTTTGCAGATATGCACTAGTTGATCAGGACATTTCTTGCAAGTTATAAATGGCTCTCTAAGGTATGCAATGACTGACATGACAAGAGGAACTGATGATGCACTACCCAACCTCAAAATTGCACCTGGTGCATTCTACTATTACAACTCTCAAGAATAAGTTGAAAGCCGGACCGAGTTCCTTAAGAAAAATAAAACTTGGGGGAGGCACAGTTTGGGAACCACTGACTTCATGCTACCGCTGATCATGTGAAATACCTTCTTTTAGAGCGACACTGCATTTTTCTTCATCTGGCATGCGTACAGGCAACATTTTCACAAATAGACACCCCCCCCCACACACACACACACGTTCCTCTCTTACCCTCCCTGGCGATCTCATAACCATCCGGGTTCATGGAAGGCATAATGTGTATGCGAGTCGTGTTGACCAGCTGGGTGACCTCAGGGTCGCTGCCATAGTTATGGCACAGGTACTCAATAAGGTTGAGGAGTAGCTCGCGTCCCACCACCTCATTTCCGTGCATGTTAGCTATGTACTTGAACTCTGGTTCACCTGAAGCAGAGGGGAGAAAAGAGCGGGAAAAATAAATACAAAAAGTGTTAGAGTGCTATTAAAAGAGAAGTAGGGCAAAGTCGGCTGAGAGAGAATGAGGGCGGAGGTCTCCTGAACAAATTCACACTCAATTAAACTAAAGCACACCAATGATTTTAAAACCCTCCTTATCCTTGCAGTGCCACCAAATATTGAAAAAACACAATTCTTTAAAGGGCCTGCTGATATGAGTGAGTACACCACATTCAAAAGGATATCAAATCAAATTTTATTGGTCACATACACATATTTAGCATATGTTATTGTTGGTGCAGTAATATCTAACAATTCACAACAATACACACATCTAAAAGTAAAATAATCAAATTGAAAAATATAAATATTAGGACGAGCAATGTCGGAGTGGCATTGACTAAAATACTGAAGAATAGAATACAGTATATAGTTGAAGTTGGAAGTTTACAGACACTTAGGTTGGAGTCATTAAAACTCCTTTTTCAACCAATCCACACATTTCTTGTTAACAAACTATTGTTTTGGCAAGTCGGTTAGGACATCTACTTTCTGCATGACCCAAGTCATTTTTCCAACAATTGTTTACAGACAGATTATTTCACTTATCACAATTGTAGTGGGTCAGACATTTACATACACTAAGTTGACTGTGCCTTTAAACAGCTTGGAAAATTCCAGAAAAGGATGCCATGGCTTTAGAAGCTTCTGATAGGCTAATTGACATCATTTGAGTAAATTGGAGGTGTACCTGTGGATGCATTTCAAGGCCTAACTTCAAACTCAGTGCCTCTTTGCTTGACATCATGGCAAAATCAAAAGAAATCAGCAAAGACCTCAGAAAAAAAAATTGTAGACCTCCACAAGTATGGTTCATCCTTGGGAGCAATTTCCAAACGCCCGAAGGTACCACGTTCATCTGTACAAACAACAGTACGCAAGTATAAACACCATGGGACCACATAGCCATCATACCACTCAGGAAGGAGATGCGTTCTGTCTCCTAGAGATGAACGTACTTTGGTGGGAAAAATGTGCAAATCAATCCCAGAACAACAGCAAAAGACCTTGTGAAGATGCTGGAGGAAACAGGTACAAAGTATCTATATCCACAGTAAAACGTATTTATATCCACAGTATCGACATAACCTGAAAGGCAGCTCGGCAAGGAAGAAGTACTGCTCCAAAACCGCCATGAAGCACGGGGGTGGCAGCATCATGTTGTGGGGGTGCTTTGCTGCAGGAGGGACTGGTGCACTTCACAAAATAGATGGCATCATGAGGGAGGATAATTATGCGGATATATTGAAGCAACATCTCAAGACACCAGTCAGGAAGTTAAAGCTTGGTCGTAAATGGGTCTTCCAAATGAACAATGACCCCAAGCATATTTCCAAAGTTGTGGAAAAATGGCTTAAGGACAACAAAAGTCATGGTATTGGAGTGGCCATCACAAAACCCTGACCTCAATCCTATAGCCAATTTGTGGGCAGAACTGAAAAAGCGTGTGCGAGCAAGGAGGTCTATAAACCTGACTCCGTTACACCAGCTCTGTCAGGAGGAATGGGCCAAAATTCACCCAACTTATTGTGGGAAGCTGGTGAAGGCTACCCGAAACATTTGACCCAAGTTAAACCATTTAAAGGCAATGCTACCAAATACTAATTGAGTGAATGTAAACTTCTGACCCACTGGGAATGTGATGAAATAAATCAAATCTGAAATAAATCTCTACTATTATTCTGACATTTCACATTCTTAGAATAAAGTGGTGATCCTAACTGACCTAAAACAGGGAATTTTTACTAGGATTAAATGTCAGGAATTGTGAAAAACTGAGTTTAAATGTATTTGGCTAAGGTGTATGTAAACTCCCGACTTCAACTGTACATATGAGATGAGTTAAGGAGTATGTAAACATTGTTAAAGTGACCAGTGATTCCATGTCTACATAGATAGGGCAGCAAACTCTAAGGTGCAGGCTTGAGTAACCGGGTGTCAGCCGATTAGTGGTGGCTATTTAACAATCGGTTGGCCTTGATAGAGGCTGTTTTTCAGTCTCTCAGTCCCAGCTTTGATGCACCTGTACTGACCTCGCATTCTGGATGGTAGCGGGGTGAACAGGCAGTGGCGCGGGTGTTGATGTCCTTGATCATCATTTTGGCCTTCCTGTGACATCAGGTGCTGTAGGTGTACTGGAGGGCAGACAGTGTGCCCCCGGTGATGCGTTGGGCAGACCACACCACCCTCTGGAGAGCCCTGTGATTGTGGGCAGTGCAGTTGCCATACCAGGCGGTGATACAGCCTGACAGGATGCTCTCAATTGTGCATCTAAAAGTTTGAGGGTATGAGGGGCCAAGCCAAATTTCTTCAGCCTCCTGAGGTTGAAGAGGATCTGTTACACCTTCTTCACCACACTGAAATGGTCCACCACAGACAGATCGTCAGTGCTGTGTACGCCAATCAACTTGAAGCTTTCCACCTTCTCCACTGTGGTCCCGTCAATGTGGACAAGGGCGTGCGCCCACTGCTTTTTCCTGAAGTCCACGATCAGCTCCTTTGTTTTGTTAACATTGAGGGAGAGGTTAATTTCCTGGCACCACTCCACCAGGGACCTCACCTCCTCCCTGTAGGCTGTCTTGTCATTGTTGTTATCAGGCCTACTATGGTTGTGTCGTCTGCAAACTTGATGATTGGAGTTGAGGCGTGTATCATGGGTGAACAGGCTATACAGGAGGGGGCTGAGTACACACCCTTGTGGGGCCCCTGTGTTGAGGATCAGTGAAGTGGAGGTGTTGTTTCCTACGTTCACCACCTGGGGGTGGCCAGTCAGGAAGTTCAGGACCCATTTGCACAGGGCGGGTTCAGACCCAGGGCCCCAAGCTTGATGACGACCTTGGAGGGTACTATGGTGTTGAAGGCTGAGCTATAGCCAATGAACAGCATTCTTACATAGGTATTCCTCTTGTCCAGGAGTTGTAGGGCAGTGTAATAGCGATTATATCTCTGTGGATCTATTGGGGCGGTAAGCAAATCATAGTGGGTCTAGAGTGTCAGGTAAGGTAGAGGTGATATGATCCTTAACTAGCCTCTCAAAGCACTTCAGGATGACAGAAGTGAGTGCTTCGGAGCGATAGTCATTTTGTTCAGTTACCTTTGCTTTCTTTGGTACAGGAACCATGGTGGACATCTTGAAGCAAGTGGAGACAGCAGACTGGGATAGGGAGAGATTGAATACGTCCGTAAACACTCCAGCCAGCTGGTCTCCGCATGCTCTGAGGGCGCGGCTAGGGATGCCGTCTGGGCCGGCAGCCTTGCGAGGGTTAACACGCCTAAATGTCTTACTCACGTCGGCCACAGAGAAGGAGAGCCCACAGTCCTTGGGTGCGGGCCACGTCGATGGCACTGTGTTATTCTCAAAGCGAGATGTGGCTGGTTTTCCCTTAGTAATCCGTGATTGTCTGTAGACCCATACGTCTCGTGTTTGAGCCGTTGAATTGCGACTCCACTTTGTATTTGTTCTGACGTTTTCTCTGTTTGATTGCCTTATGGAGGGAATAACTTCACTGTTTGTATCGACTATATTCCCAGTCACCTTGCCATGGTTAAATGCGGCGGTTCACGCTTTCAGTTTAGCGCGAATGCTGCCATCTATCCACAGTTTATGGTTTGGGTAGGTTTTAATAGTCCGTGGGAACAACTGTATCTGTGTATACATCAATGTTATTATACAAGGCTACCCAGAACATATCCCAGTCCGTATGATCAAAACAATCTTGAAGTATGGATTCTGATTGGTCAGACCAGCGTTGAATAGACCATAGCACAGTTACTTCCTGTTTGAGTTCCTGCCTATAGGAAGGGAGGAGCAAAATAAAGTTATGATCTGGTTTGCTGAAGGGAGGGCGGGGGAGGGCCATGTAGGCATCCCGGGAGAGAGAATAGCAGTGGTTGAGTATTTTCCCAGCGCGAGTACTACAGTCAATGTGTTGATAGAAAATTTGAGGAAAATGCTCCTGAATCTTATGTTAAAATCCCAAGCCACAATAAATGCTCCTCAGGATATGTGGTTTCCAGTTTGCATAATGTCCAGTGTAGTTCCTTGAGGGCCGTTCTGGTCTCAGCTTGATGGGGAATATACACGGCTGTGACTAACCAAAGAGAATTCTCTGGGAGGTAATACGGTCTGTATTTGATTGTGAGGTATTCTATGTCGGGTGAACGAAGGACTTGAGTTTCTGTACGTTATCTCAATCACACCATGAGTGGTTAATCATGAAACATACACCACCGCCCTTCTTCCCTGAGAGATCTTTATTCCTGTCTGGGTGATGTACTGAGAACCCAGCTGGCTGTATGGACGGGACAGTATATCCGGAGAGCCATGATTCTGTGAAACAGAGAATGTTACAGTCCCTGATGTCTCTCTGGAAGGAGATCTTTGTCCTGAGCTTGTCTACTTTATTGTCCACAGACCGAACATTAGTGAGTAATAAAATTGGAAGCGGTGGATGGTGTGCCCGCCTCCTGAGTCCGACTAGAAGTCCACTCCGAATACCTCTTCTCCGGCGGCGGAGTCTTGGAGCAGCCTATGGGAGAAGTTCAATTGTCCTCAGGGTTGCGAACAAATAATCAAATTCGGGAAAGATGTATTCCTGGTCGTAGTGCTGGTAAGTTACCGCAGCTCTGATATCCAAAAGCTATTTCCAGCTTTATGTAATAACACAAAAATCGTTCTGGGCTAATAGTGTAAGAAATAACACACAAAAAATAAAATACTGCAAAGTTGCTTAGGAGCTAGAAGCGGAACTGCCATGTCTGTCATCGCTATCTTGCTATGAAGCTACTAGATAATTGGGCCGAAGCAATAATATCAGGATCATCTTAAGGAAGAAAACAGCAGAACTGCTATGAATTTCAGTGTATGAACACAATCCAGTTACTGTAAGAAGTTAGATCATCATAAACCAAACAGCCATTGATTGAAGGCCTCGCTTTAGGGCCAATAGTCTCTTCTGGAGCTACACCAAATCACATCCATACCTGGCTCATGGACAGTGGGGTTGTCTGATATCACCATGACGTAGAGCTCACGGTCCTCTGCTGACTTCCCAATGGAGTAGAGATGAGCGATGGAACGGAACCCATTGCTGTACCTGTTGTGTTGAAAGAACAAGGCTTTTTCACATTTAATTCAAGCTCCAACATCCTAATATTACTTGTTTTATTTAACAGGCAAGTCCATTAAGAACACATTCTTATTTATGGCGGGCTAGGTACAGTGTGTTAACTGCCTTGTACAGGGGTAGAACAACAGATTTTCACCTTGTCAGCTCGGGGATTCGATCAAGCAACCTTTCGGTTACTGGCCCAACGCTCTAACCACTAGGCTACCTGCCGCCCCAGGTAGCCTATACTTGCTAGCATAACATTTTAAATGCTTCACTGCAAAGGCTATAAAGCAAACATAACAGTACCTGCGTAGGAACAGCTCCATATCATTGTAATGGTGATGGCGGAAGTCCTGTGGCTGGATGGGCTGGTGCTCAGGCTGGGCTGGGGGCCGAGCCTCCTGGGGAGTGGAGCTCTCGTTGGCCCCAGAGGTCCCCATCTCAGAGGTGGTGCTGGAGGTCTCGATGCTGGTGGAGTCAGGGTCAGAGGTTGTGGTAGGACCGGTGGTGGTGGGGGTAAAGGGTACGGTTATGCCACCTGTGGGTTCATTTCCCAGGGGTGCTAGGGTGAAATTGAGCTCGGTGGCCTTGCCCTCCACCACTTGAACCCCAACTACTGTCATGGACATGTACCTATGAAGACAGACATTGAATGTTTATTTTGTTACAGTTAAAATTAACATTTAGTAATGCAAAAAACAAAGTAAAACCTCTGTGCACAGCAGTGTATCTACATCCAGGTGATTTGAAATGTATTTCACCAGGAAGTGTCAGGTAACATGGTTAAGTACCAGTACCAAGCTGTAAGACATACATTTACTTCCTGTAAGAAAACACCATACCCAAATCAGTTCTAAGGAAAACAGACAGGAACTAAAGTCAGGAGTAGAGTATGCTTATTTTGTTAAAGACTACAGTAACTTGTGCCTGCAAAGTTTCTGTAGAAACTATAGAGCTCATTCCTCCAGCTGTACTTACCCCGTAGCTATAGCTGAGACATTGTATGTTCCAGGGAGCAGCAGACGGTAGTAGTCACCAAACTGGGCCGTGGTCAGGTTATGGTTGATGCCTGCCACCATGATCCTGACATCAGGCAGAGCTGTCCCATTGGTAGCTTCCGTCACATAGCCTCTTACTCCAATGTGAACCTGGGAGAAAACAGGATAACGTTAGAAGAGATCTCAAACACTGTTTCTATTGCCTCAGTAGCTGGGAACAAAAGAAGCTCAAATAACTAAGTGCTGCCCAGAACTAAGAAACTACTGCAAACGGATGTCAAGACAGAAAAATCTCTTCAATTAAAATAAATAGAGTACAGTAGTAAGAACCAGAGAGTAATACTACGGATATGCAATGAAATGATGTGTATGATAGTTTGAAAGTTGGAGTGTGATACTGTGTCTTGTGGTCTTGTGAAAGCCTACCTGCTCCAGGTAGGCAATGAGTGACTCCCTGTTGTAGTCCCACTCTTTCTTTAACTCGGAGGCCGGGGGAAATTTACAGCAGCTCAGTTCCATGGTGATCTCCAGGCAGTTCCCATTCAGGTAGTTATAGTCCTGCATGCCTCCTGAACAGAGATTACAAATTGGAGTTTATTTCAATAATTTTTCCTGCAAACATTTTAAATGTCTCTGCTTCAAAACTACTCATGAAGACATCAAGATCATGTTTGGAAGCACAAACTAAAGAAAGTGTTTTCGCTTGGTCATTATGGGGTATGAGGTAACATCTGAATACTTTCTGAAGGCACCAAGGTATTTCTGTCTTATTTTTAATAGATTTGCTAAAATTCCTGGAATCCTATTTTCACTTTGTCATTATGGGTTATTGTGTGTAGATTGATGAGGAACATTTATTCAGAGTCTGAATACTTTCCGAATGCACTGTATATATCATTTTATAAAAATAAAATGTCCAAAAGCTGACTATTATTGGCTAACGGAACCCCATAAAAGTAGGAAACTCTTCCCTTTCCTTCCCCCTTCCTCACGCACAAACAAAACAAGGCCAAGTCACTTTGCCTCCTCTACACAGACACAATCCAGCTTGCAAATTCATGCTAGTGCGCATAACCACGCGCACGCATGCAAACACCCACGAGACAAACAACAAGGCCAGCTCTTTCATCTGAAAAGAGCCTACCAGCCTCAGGTTAGAAATGCTGTTGTGTGCATATGATTGACAGCATGTGTGGGAAAGACAACACAGCAGATCCAGAATTTTCATAATCAAAACGACACACACACAACAGAGACGGCTAGGGTGGCTGGTAGTGATTTAGCCAACTACACGACATGGCTCTAGTACAGGAATCTTCAGAAGGTATTTGACACAGACATGAAGAGGGGGAGAAACAGAAGTGAAAGGAAGCGGGTATCCATCCATCATCAGTGAGTGACTAACTTAACAGGCACCAGTGGAAAAGCAATCTGCAGTAAAGCTGTTGAATGCGTGCTAGGCCAGTTCACACAGAGACGAAAGGTATCAGAAAGCACAGAGTAAGCCCTTACCAACACAGTACTGAGTAAGCTTAGGACAAGCCAGAATACAAGACAAAAGTGTGCATGCAGCTGTTGTACATTGTCTCAAATGGCTGCATCACTGTGACTGCCTGGCCTGCAGATCGATTCTGGCTTCTGTAGTTTTGGTTGACTGGTAAAGAGTTTAGATATAAAACCACAAGACAGTTTGTGGGTTATTTTAAATCTATTTGATGCCAGGCTTTATGGCAGCAGCATTACATATACAGTGGGGCAAAAAAGTATTTAGTCAGCCACCAATTGTGCAAGTTCTTCCAATTAAAAAGATGAGGCCTGTAATTTTCATCATAGGTACACTTCAAGTATGACAGACAAAATGAAAAATCCCACTGTAGGATTTTTAATGAATTTATTTGCAAATGATGGTGGAAAATAAGTATTTGGTCACCTACAAACAAGCAAGATTTCTGGCTCTCACAGACCTGTAACTTATTCTTTAAGAGGCTCCTCTGTCCTCCACTCGTTACCTGTATTAATGGCACCTGTTTGAACTTGTTATCAGTATAAAAGACACCTGTCCACAACCTCAAACAGTCACACTCCAAACTCCACGATGGCCAAGACCAAAGAGCTGTCAAAGGACACCAGAAACAAAATTGTAGACCTGCACCAGGCTGGGAAGACTGAATCTGCAATAGGTAAGCAGCTTGGTTTGAAGAAATCAACTGTGGGAGCAATTATTAGGAAATGGAAGACATACAAGACCACTGATAATCTCCCTCGATCTGGGGCTCCACGCAAGATCTCACCCCGTGGGGTCAAAATGGTCACAAGAACGGTGAGCAAAAATCCCAGAACCACACGGGGGGACCTAGTGAATGACCTGCAGAGAGCTGGGACCAAAGTAACAAAGCCTACCATCAGTAACACACTACGCCGCCAGTACTCAAATCCTGCAGTGCCAGACGTGTCCCCCTGCTTAAGCCAGTACATGTCCAGGCCCGTCTGAAGTTTGCTAGAGAGCATTTGGATGATCCAGAATGATCATTTTGTCTGTCATAGTTGAAGTGTACCTATGACGAAAATTACAGGCCTCTCATATTTTTAAGTGGGAGAACTTGCACAATTGGTGGCTGAATAAATACTTTTTTGCCCCACTATATTTCTGTTATGTTTCATAGAGTTTTCATAGTATTTTGCTTGAGTCATGGTAGTGGAAACATCGTAGTACTAAACATGTAGCATGACTGTTAAATGGCAGTGTGTGTAAGCCCCAGTCTAGTTGTGCTCAGCTGACAGCTGTAGTGAAACAGATCAACAGGGAAGTGCCCTACGTGAGCCTGTTTTACAGAGTACTTTAAGGATGTTAGTTCAGGATGGTTCTCAGGGGCTTAGTCCCATATGGTGACACCAGCAGGGTGCAACAGGCCTAGGCTGTCTCTGACAGTGCCTCTATGGACACTGGCTAATAACCTTAGCATGAAAAAGACTGTACAGTGTGCATTGTAACAATGCTCCAAATAAGAGTAATCTCAGTGACTTTTTCGTGTTTAATGATTTGCCCGGCAGCACCTGTGATGTGTGTATAATATGACATGTCATATTAGACAATATCAGACAGCAAACATCCTCCAGAGATAGAGGTCATGACAGGACCTCTAGCCTATCAGTCCCACCCTCCACATCCTCCCTCCAGGCAGGATACACCAATGACTGTATATACACACAGTATGACTGGACAAAGCTATTAGTCATGTGACACCATTCATTCCTATGTGCAGACTTAATAGCGCATTCAAGCCAAATTAAGTGGGTTAAGATGACATCACATGTTGACATAACACACGCCATCTGAGCTACTCCAGGAAATGAAGTTGCAGGCTGACCCCTCTCATTGAATAACTTGAGCTGTAGGCCGACCCGTGTACTGTATGCTTCCACTAGTAAATAAATTATCCTTATTATTTCTACTGTGTGCTATTTAAAATAAATCGGTTCAAGTACATACTTCTGGTGTATTAGAAGCTATTATTGATGCCATGATTGTCTTCAAAAATTTTTTCAATTTACACAAAAATAACCACGAAGATTGCCATTTTTCCATTCACTATAATGGGGTATCCCGTTTTCTGCTAACAATACCTGCAGTACCCTGGTCAGCCTGGAAGTTCTGTGGCTTCAATGAGAGGGGGCAGTCATTCTCCCCTGGGATAGGCTATGCACAGTGAGTGGACCATTTAGTTGTTTTGGATATGGCCTAGCCCTATATGATCAGGACCATTTAGTTGTTTTGGATATGGCCTCGCCCTATATGATCAGGACCATTTAGTTGTTTTGGATATGGCCTAGCCCTATATGATCAGGACCATTTAGTTGTTTTGGATATGGCCTAGCCCTATATGATCAGGACCATTTAGTTGTTTTGGATATGGCCTAGCCCTATATGATCAGGACCATTTAGTTGTTTTGGATATGGCCTCGCCCTATATGATCAGGACCATTTAGTTGTTTTGTATCATTAGATTTTATAACCTTTTTATAACCTTTAATCTCTATCATATTATGGACCAGAATGAGGCTCTCTCACCACTCCTCACTGCAGGAATAGTACCGTAATTTCCGGACTATAAGCCGCTACTTTATTCCCACACTTTGAACCTCGCGGTTTATACAATGACGCGGCTAATTTATGGATTCTTCCCGCTTTCACAAGATTCATGCCGCCAAAAAACTGAGCACCGTCACATAATGTGACGTAAATCGAGCGCGCTCAAACTTCCCATCATTCTGATTACGGTAGTAATTTTGTCACCCTCATCATGGGAAAGACACGGAGAAATGCATATGATGCAGCTTTCAAGTCGAAGGCGATAAATCTGGCTGTTGGAAAAGGAAATAGAGCTGCTGCATGGGAGCTTGGCCTTAATGAGTCGATTATAAGACGTTGTAAACAGCAGCGTGAGGAACTGACTCAGTGCAGAAAGAAAACACAACCTTTCAGAGGGAAGAAAAACAGATGGCCCAAAGTATTTGCAGCCACTCGACATCAGTGTAAATCCTGCATTTAAGGTGGCTCTCCTTGTTCAGTGGGAGGCTTGGATGACAAGTGAGGAGAAATCCTTCACTAAAATGGGCCGCAGGCGAAGAGCATCTTATGGCCAAGTCTGCCAGTGGGTCCTGACAGCGTGGAGCATTGTCAAAAAATCCACTATCATCAACGGGTTTCGAAGGGCTGGACTGCTGCGTGTTGAAGGGTCAGCATGAGCTCAGCGGGGTATTTGCCTCCGGATGAAAGTGACGAGAGCGACAATGAAAACAATCCAACATCGGATGAAGCAATTCTGAGGCTATTCAACTCCGACACCGAAGGAGATGACTTCAGTGGTTTCAGTGCACAGGAGGAGGAAGATAGTGACCAATGACTTTCTTGGTAGGCTACTGTTTTAATTTTTGTTACAAGCCGTGTTTCGTTAAAGCCTATTTATTTTTGTTACAAGCCGTGTTTCGTTTAAAGGCTGTGTAAAGTTCAGGTAGGCACCTGCTGCTTATAGACATGTGCGGCTTATTTATGTACAAAATACATATTTTTTAATAATTCAGTGGGTGCGGTTTATATTCAGGTGCGCTTAATAGTCCAGCAATTACGGTAGGTATTCAACCTCTTGATTTAATATGTTCATACTTTATCTGTAGATAAATCGCTAGTACCAGATCGGACCCCTTTTGCCTCAGGAACTGCCTGAATTCTTCAGGGCATGGAAACATTGCCCAATTGGTATCAAGGGACCTAGCGTGTCAGGAAAAAACATTCCCTACGCCATTACACCACCAGCCTGTACAGTTGACAGCAGGCAGGATGAGGCCATGGGCTCATGCTGCTCACATCAAATCCTCACTCTGCCATCAGCGTGACGCAACAGGAACCGGGATTCGTCAGACCAGGCAATGTTTTTCCACGCCTCAAATGTCCAGTGTGGGAGATCACATGCCCACTGGGGCTGCTTCTTATTGTTTCTAGCTGATAGGAGTGGAACCAGACGTGGTCACCTGCTGCAATAGCCCATCTGCGACAAGGACCGACAAGTTGTGCGTTCCGAGATGCCATTATGCACACCACTGTTGTACGGAGTCGTTAATTGCTTGTTTGTGGCCCACCTGTGAGCTGGCACGATTCTTGCAATTTTCCTTCGACCTCTCATCAACGAGCTGTTTGTTGCCCACAGGACTGCCACTGACTGGATGTTTTTTGTTTGTCGCACCATCCTTGGTAAACCCTAGACACTGCTGTTGTGCGTGAAAAGCCCAGGAGGCTGGACGTTTCTGAGATACTGGAACAGGGCCGCCTGGCAGCAATGAGCATACCATGCTCAAAGTCGCTTAGGTCACTCGTTTTGCCCATTCCAACGTTCATTCGAACAGGAACTGAATACCGGTCTGCCTGTTTTGGCAGAGCTCATTCAAATAATAGCCAATGTGTAGAATACCCAAATATGCAATCTTCCAGTAACTACATTTTAGTAAAATATTCTGTGTACAATTTTTTTTATTATTATTATTTTTTTAAATAGTCCTTATGCATAGAGTTGTATGGTTTGTTGAACTTTGAAACTAATGTTTTTTTGTTTGGCATACATTTTAACTGAAAAATCTTAGTCTCAGCATAATTCTGTTACCGTGGAATTGCCCTACATTAACCTGACAGCCTAAGACAAGTAGATCACTGACTGACTGATAATCATAAGAGGACATACCTTCGACAAGACAAGTGGGAGTCTCATGGCAATAGACTTTTAAACAGAAATTCCCCAGAACTAGCCTTGTCATCACTACAATCACCATGTCTGTTGTTCTCTGTCTGTTTGCAGTGATGCCTGTTTGTAGCACTAGGCCTACCAACCCTGCAATACTGTTTGTATAGGCTTTCCACCCAAACCACAGTGACCGATTCCCCTGCTCAACAAATATAACTGGCCTAATTTAGGTAGGGACGTGCATCTTTCCATTTCAAGATGATTCATATGCATCATGGCTCCCATACGATACATTTTAGTTTGAAATGATTCAATGCGATTCAACAAACAAATCAATGCGATTCTGTGCACTAACATTTAGTGAATAAAGATTAATTTTCCATACTAAATTTAAATCTGCTGTTGATAGAACTCATGGAGCTGGGCCTCTCTGAGCTGGATCTGTCTGCGCTGCTGTCTGGTCTGTCTGTTGCAGGGGCGCAACTTTGGTTTTAGAAGTAGGGAGGATATAACTTTAGTTTTTTATCCAGTCGGATAAACACTCCAAACAGCCTACCCGACACTCGGAGGTGTCCGCGTGGTCCTAAAGCACAACGTTGCCTCGTTTTGTATCACATTCCAATGATAAAACTGCAATTTCAGAATGTGGGGGGTGTCCTCCCCGTCCCCAGTGAAAGTTGCGCCCCTGGTCTGATGTGTCTATCGTGTTTGTAGTCACCTGAGCCATAAGTGATCCTAGTGGGCATCTACCACCCCGCTATTAGATTAGAGGGAGGCAATGTATGTTTGTTTTTTAACCCCAGTTTTGATCACCCATTTCTCATTTTTCCAGATTACATTTTTTTTAACTTGTGATGTATCAATATTTATCTTTACACAATTAGCCATGACAGAACCAATGAATATATAGCACAACTATGGATTTCACCCAGTCTCAAACTGAAATGGTTTTGACCTTTTGGAAGTTATGGAGTAAGCTCCTCCCTTTTTTGAACATGCAGTGCTGCGTCGCTCGCAAAAGTGATGGCCATCATTATTTTGAAATTATCATCTTTACCCTGGATATCTAAAAAATGACCATATACACTGATCGTATGAAGCAAAACTACCAGAACTATAGCTGATGGTGAACCTGATCAAAATCAAATCTAATGTAAGCCATGTTCAGCAGGTAGGCTATAGCCATATGAGTTGTGTCTCTGGTGGCTTACTTCTATTCCGGTAACAGCGCATTTGATAACTTATCAAATCAATAATAAAGCCTAATATTGCGCATTGGGGTTGTTCGGAATGCAACATGACTTCTAGATCAACACAGTTGTCATAAAAGATTAAGTATTTTTAGAAGGTAGAAAGAAAGTAATATGCGCAAAAACTGTTTGTGAACCAATCATTTGTAACATTTTTCTGACCGAGTATCTACATTCAGATCGGTTTGGGGTCCCGTGGACCGATCCACTCCTATCTTAACTATTTGAATGTGTGACCGATGCGTACAGGTGAATCCTTACATCCCTAATAGTAGGTCCAGTGGTTCTCATTTCAGCCTCATGTTAAATAACAAACACCAAACCGGGACATAAAAGATACCACAGGGTACCAAGAACAACAGAACTGACTGTTGTCATCCAAGTATGAACAGTCAGAAACAGAGCACTGGGTATTGCTAGTGAGTAAAAGGAATAGGCTAGTGCAAATGATTTAGGCTATAAAAAGACTAGTTAGTTTATAAACTACGTGAATTATCAGTTCATCAATTTGTCGGGGCATGGATTCTACAAGGTGTCGAAAGAATTCCACAGGGATGCTGGCGCATGTTTGCCACTGTTGTGTGAAGTTGGCTGGATGTCCTTTGGGTGGTGGACCATTATTGGTACAGACAGGAAACTGTTGAGTGTGAAAAACACAGCAGCGTTGCAGTTCTTGGCACAAACCAGTGCACCTGGCACCTACTACCATACACTGTTCTAAGGGAATTAAATATTGTCTTGCCCATTCTCCCTCTGAATGGCACACACACAATCCATGTCTCAATTGTCTCAAGGCTTAAAATTATTAACAAGTGACATCAATAAGGGATCATAGCTTTCACCTGGTCAGTCTAGGTCATGGAAAGAGCAGGTGTTGTTACTGTTTTGTACACTCAGTGTACATCCAGCTGATTCAAGGCTTTTTCTCTAGGAGTAGCCTATATCCCTGTGTAAACTATGGGTATGTCAAATACAGTAGACAATAGCATAGAGCATGTGCCAAACTCATTCCACGGAAGGCCAAGTGTCTGCAGGTTTTGCTCCTCCCTTATACTTGATTGATGAATTAAGGTCACTGATTATTATAGGAACTCCCCTCGCCAGCAAACACTAGGCCAGGGTTTCCCAAAATTGGGCCCCAAAGGGGTGCACGTTTTGGTTTTTGCCCTTGTACTACACAGCTTACTCAAATAATCAACTAATTTTCAAGCTTTGATCATCTGAATGAGCTGAATAGTGTTCGGGCAAAAACCAAAACGTGCACCCCTTGGGGTCCCAAGGCCCGAGTTTGGGAAACGCTGCACTAGGCCCTTCATGGAATGAATTTGACACCTCTGGCATGGAGGGAAAAGATAAACTAGCTACAAAATAGGTCTACAAAAAAAAAGTTTGTCAAAAGGATATCAGTCACTATTGCAATTATCCAAGTCGACTCAAACTTCCCTCCCTCCCTATCATTCGCTCTCTCAACAGTCACTTCTTGGGAGGTCATAATGACAATGATCTAGATTCTAAACTCACATTTGTAATGTTCTAATAAGATACTACAATATCATTGGGTACATTTCACTCCTGTCATTTCCTCATTGAGCATTGTGTAAGTCTATTCTCAAATTCCATCAGAGAATTGAGGCATATTTCATTACTTGTTAAGACACCTAAACTTTACACTTCCTAAGTTCACCTTTAAATGACACCTCTGCTGTTCCTTTAGAAGACAGATTTCATCTGATGCACAGACTTCCTGAGGTCTCCATTAAACACAGAGGCGGTCAATTTAGATTCAGGTGAGTAATGAAGAAACCTGAATGAGTCTTCTGCCGAGTCATAATTTACAACTGAAGCAGAGGCAGTCTGTTAGAGCAGATTCTGGGATTATTGAGGAATGGCTGAGAATATACAACCCCTACACAGAAATACACACAGGGTGATGACATCACATGTCTTTACAGGAAAAGCCTTGACGGTCACCTGAAACTTTCAGACTCAGATTAGAGTATCATCTCATCGCCCCTCGTCTGGCTCTCTTTCCAAACCCCTGACCTGACAGCAGCCACACAGCACAACAGAGACTGGGGGTCCGGTTACTGCCTGGTGAACACAGACACTGGTATTCCTGAACATGAAGGAGGGTAGTGGGGGGACAGCAAGCTGCATGGACAGGTGGTGTCACACACACACAGCTCGTAAAAGACGGATAGGATAACCTGAGACCAGTCAGGCTTTCTGTGAAGAGAGAACAGAGAGCAGGTCTGTCCTGCAGGGGTGAATAATACAATACTAGCTAGCTGGGTCTGTTGTCCTCTGCCACAGCTGCTCTGCAAGATAGTGAAGTCAGGGCAATGGAACACCTGTATGTTCAAAGTCGTACTCTGATTCAATAGACTAATTAGTGGGGTTTTAAATCAAGACTAGACAGACAATTACAGCTGTGGGGCTGCTGGTTTGGTTCTTAAATAGATCCAAAATGAGTCGAGGGAAATATATTCAGTGAAAATTGGGCCATGGAAAATGTACAGTAGCAAAGACAGAGGAAACCACCACACTAATTAATTAACCCCTTTTCATGGCAACCCGTAGCCTAGACATCACACATTGGGCTTTGTCCCAATGACAAAAAGTAAGCCTGTACCATGGCAGTGAAAGCCCACACTTGACATGTTATCATATATTCTTTATTCCCTTACTATAGGCCTACATGTCATTGAATATTCATTTCAAGGTGTCTCCATGAACACTGAGCTGAGTAAAACCTGATATCCAGCTGATTATGAATGCCTGAGAGGTAAATATACCACATGATGTCATCAGTCTCTGAGAAGAGAACATTTTAAAATAGACCCCCAATTGACTTAATCGTCATGGCAACGCAGGACTCCGCTCTCTGTTTCAACAATAAGGTGTGATTGTTCTGAGAGAGGTGAGGTGGGATAATGAGGTAAAAAAAAAAATGTTTAAAGCAGGTGAAGATATTTTGTCAAGAAATGTAAATTAAACAAATTATGAAGGAGAAAAAAAAGACATTAGAAATCACAAAAGGAAGATACTGGAGCTGGTCTAGGCTACTTTGTGTGTGAAAGATAAACTATTTTTCAACAAACTAATAAGGAAAAAGAACATGACCTTTGCTCTCCAAAGAGCATAAATCAGTGGTCTGATAGTTGAGGAGGAAAAAGTCTTACCGGGTACATCGTACCACTTTGCCCCGTTGACGATGCCATCCTCGAAAGTCTCGTCAGGGGTATCTGGGCACTTGGGCTCCCCGGTCCTCATGACTGGGTGGTTCTTGGCATAGGTCAGTGCCAGGTGTTTAAACAGGTTGTCGTCCACAGAGCGGCTGTAGTAACCCTGCATTGCATGGGAGGCCGAGTCATCAAATGGGTAGCTGGCCACCACAGTGCCACCATGCAGGTTCCCTGACAGGACAAACCTGGAGGGACATAACAACAACACAATGTTATCAGGAGGCAGGGGATATATAGTAAGCCTAGTATGTACTGTCTGCAGCAGGGGGAACCTTTAACTATCCGAGGCTGAGCTGAAGTACACACACGCACAAGCACACCCACATTCACATCAACGGGGCTATAGTGGAGCAGGTTGATAGCTTCAAGTTCCTTGGTGTCCACATCGCTAAGGTCCAAACACACCATGACAGTCGTGAAGAGGGCACAACAACGCCTATTCCCCCTCAGGAGGCTGAAAAGATTTGGCATGGGTCCTCAAATCCTCAAAAAGTTCTACAGCTGCACCATCAAGAGCATCCTGACGGGTTGCGTCACCACTTGGTATGGAAACTGCTCGGCATCCGACCGCTAGGCGCTACAGAGGGTGGTGTATACGGCCCAGTACATCAATGGGACCGAGCTCCCTACCATCTAGGACCTCTATAACAGGCGGTGTCAGAGGAAGGCCCTAAAAATTGTCAAACACTCCAGCCACCCCAGTCATAGACTGTTCTCTCTGCTACCGCACGGCAAGCAGTACCGGAGTGCTAAGTCTGGGACCAAAAGGCTCATAAACAGCTTCTACCCCTAAGCCATAAGAGTGCTGAACAGTTAATCAAATGGCCACACAGACTAATTGCATTGACCCCTTATTATATGTTTTTGCACAGGCTCGATGTACACTCCTCACTGGACTCTAACCCCACATTCACACTGACACTCCAACACACACATTAGAATTCCTTCACACACACGTTGCTGCTACGCTCTGTTTATTATCTATGCATAGTCACTTTTCCCCTACCTACATGTACATATTACCTCAACTACCCTATACCCCTTGCACATTGACTCAGTACCAGTACCCCTTGTATATAACCTCACTATTGTGTTACTATTTTGTCTTTATTTAACTTATGGGGCGACAGGTAGCCTAGGGATTAGAGTGTTGGACTAGTAACCGAAAGGTTGTAAGATTGAATCCCCAGGCTGAATCCCCAGGCTGACAATGGGAAAAATTAATCTGCCGTTCTGCCCCTGAACAAGGCAGTTAACCCAATATTCCTAGTCATTGAAAATAAGAATTTGTTCTTAACTGTCTTGCCTAGTTAAAAAAAGTCATATATATATTATTTTTTATTAATAATGAATACATTTCTTTATTTAACTTATTATTTTTTATTAATAATAGTTGGGGGCTCGTAAGTAAGCATTTCACAGTAAAAAGTCTACACCTGTTGTAATTGGCGCATGTGACAAATAATTTGAGTTGGTCTATTGTGTTCTACTTCCTGTCCGCGCAGGAGGTTCTACACACCAGATGGGACTATAACGGTAACAGCAACATATCCTGCAGTAGTGCCAAAAACATTACCAACACATAAGATAGCATAGTCCTGACTGTAAAGCTAAAGTGCTGAGCTGCAATACGGGTTTACAACAAATAGGGCTGTCGCCGACTAAAAAAAATATTGGTCGACCGAAAGTGGTCAGTTTTTCAGACCAATTTAAAACATGTATTTTTCCATATATAGACAAACCCTATGTGCTTTAATAAAATCAGCTATATGCAATAACATGACATCATTAGATGTTTTTCAACAGCTGTTTGTTTAGTGACAGCTGGAAGAGGAGGTATAGTTTGTTTTGACAGGTCCTTAAACAAAGGTGGCCGAACTAAAGTTGTATGGCAGGTTACTTATATTGGCCTATTGGAGTCTGATGTTGATCGAGGGCATTCACAACTGTTAGCTGGCAACAGTGGGCCCCTAGGTGAATGGATAGATCCTTCAGGGGTCCTTCTGACTTGCCTAGTTAAATAACAAATCAAATAAATAAAAGGGGAGGGAGGGGGTATTTAGGGTCCATGAGGAGGTGCTTCAAAACAATAGGAACAATGATGGATGCAGGCCGCCAGTTAAGTCCTTGGTTTTAGCAGTTATAATTTGATTTGCAGTAAGGGATGTCTGTGTAGCCCAGGGTCCTGGAGTGCCGCAGCCACTTCATATTTAACTGACCTGAAGGATCAGGTGTGTGATGTGTTGAATTTAGGCAATTTGTGAAGTGATCAATTATCTCAGTTGGTCAGGTGTCAGAACAAAATTCTGTAGTACCTGGGCCACTCCAGGAAACGGGTTGCCTACCCCTGGTTTAGCCCATTAAGTTGAGCCCCATCTCACCATTTGAATTTGATTATAAACAATGTAAACTAAACAAACCATGGTGTATGTAGGTCTATGTAAATAGAAAAGAGAAAGAAATACTTACTTTTTCTCCAGAATCCATTTAATGACAGCTGTAACCTCGGGAATATCCTCTTGCGGGACGTTGATTTTGTCAAACTGGTCAGGAAAACTTCGGTTGAGGTCCACGTTCCTGGCGTTGGAACGACCCCCTGCGTCGCCACTGCAGTCACCCTCTATCGACCTTTCGAACCCGTCTGGGTTCATACTGGGCATAATGTAAATATCCGTGCTCGTCACCAACTCCGTGATACGCGGGTCTTCTCCATACCTCGTCAATAGGTAGTCCACAAGGTAAACCAATACTTGCCTCGAGATAGTTTCGTCCCCGTGCATGTTCCCCACGTATTTACATTTGGGTTTTCCCGGTACGTCTGAGTTGGGGTCCTTTGTGATTCGCATAACCCACAACTCCCTGCCCTGCACGGACTGGCCTATACTGGACAGGTTGGCGATGTGAGAGTATTTCAAGGCCATGAACTTCAGTAGCCGGGTCATTTGCACATAATTGTAGTATTTTGTATGGTCTTCTACCTCTTTCGCTGCGGTGTTGCTTCTGACAAGCCTCGCCTCGCCGACGCTCAGAGCCGTGATGGGGACAACAACAAAAAGGAAGAAGACGAAAAGTGAGACACACAGTTTCGGCGCTGTATGTCGATGCTCCCGCAAATATGTTGCCATGTTTCCGACTCTCTTACCTCTTGAACATCCACTCTTGTGAAATGAAAAGGTGAACATTGCTAGCTAGCTAACCCAGACTGGATGCATCCAACATCCCGTTAAGCTTTCAAAGGGGCGGTGCTTCGGTTTGACGTCACTCTCCTTGAGGAGGAGCCTCTTTTTAAGGTGGTTTGCAGAATATATCATCATTTGAGTACAGTACTATAGTGTATTTTAGTTCTCTACGTTGATATCTGTCAATATTAGTCGGTATTGTAATATACCAAATAAAATAAAAATGTAAGTGCAATGCCTTGTATCAATATTTATTCAACTTGTTAGGTTGTAAATTCCCATTGTTGTCTCAATATTTCCATAGTCTCAATTTCCCAACATGTTCCTCATGCAGTATTGGCTATTAGCTACCCAATTGCATTGGATAAACCTGAGCGATAGCAAGCATTTAGGCACGATTTGTCCTATAATAGTCAATATTTCAGATGGAAAATGGTACTGAATTGAGACAGACTGGCGTTTTTGGTGTTGCCTGAGAGAGGCAGTGTTGGATAAACAGTTCACGATGTCTCAATAAAGCTGGGTTAAATTTAAACATTTTACTTTACACAAAGTATTTCACTCATGATTGAAGCTTTGTATTTTCTTTTGCATTATTGCTAAAATAGTTTAGATTTCTGGGGTTTGTATTTGTGTGCTATAGGGTGTAATATAGTTTGCTTTTGGTATCAAGGTACACTTAGTAGACACTTAATATTTATGTTTCCTATATTTATTATATCCAAGGTTTGAAAGTGTTTGTTCAAGGAGAAGGGACTACTGAGAACTGCTGAGAAAATATACTAGTAGAGAGAAAAAATGGTTAATACAAGTATAGACAATTGATCCCAGAGCAGGTTAATACCAGACTTTTGTATCGCTGTTTATTTTTGTTGCTCATTCTTTCTTTATTGATCACTGTGGCTGTGAATTCCCCGTGACAACACTGAAGAACAGCATCAAAGCCTGGGTCGTACCACCACATCACCCGAGACCCTTCACTCCGCTTGATGTGGGGCGTATCCGCCACTTTCATTTTCTTTCTTATTCTCTCGTTTTTCTTCTTTCTGCAATGGAACAAAACAGAAGTGCTGTAAACATCTTTGTTGCTGTGTAGCACCAGAAGCTTGGAATGATAGAGTGGAGGAGGGATAAGAGGAGGAGGGGTGAAAGAAGGAGGAGGCTGTGGAAGAGGGAGAATGCTGTGGAAACTGCTGCTGGACTACTCCCTGTAGTGTTTGTACTCTCCAACATGACAGTCGCACTCCATGATGTACTGGTAGCCGCGTTACCTGGGGAACTGCTAGCACACCCAGCAAAAGGGGGAAAGGGAGAAAATATCCAGGAAAAAGCCCCAGCCCTTAGTCTAGGCCCTTGCATATCAGAAAGAGTTGGCCTCTACAGTACATGTTAATCCTCTGTATAATATCCAGGGACACCATATAATAGCACATTATTCTCATTTTCACCATAGTCTTTAACACATTTGGCAAAGAGAGGTCAGTAAGGTCACAGGACACTCATTGACAGTGCTTTTGAAAGTATTCAGACCCCTTGACTCTTTCCACATTTTGTTACATTACAGCCTTTTTCTAAAATTGATTAAATAAAAAAGTCCTCAATCTACACACAATACCCCATAATGACAAAGCAAAACAGGTATTTCAAATTTTAAAAATATATATATTTTTTAAATACCTTATTTACATAAGTATTCAGACCCTTTGCTGTGAAACTCGAAATTGAGCTCAATGGCTCGGATCCACGGAGCCAGGGCTGGATGATAACCCAGAACACACTGGAAGGGAGTCAGCCTGGTGGAGGAGTGACGCGATGAATTCTGTGTGTATTCCACCCAGGGAAGGAATTGGGCCCAGTACTCTTGCTGGTCCTAGCAGTGACTCCTCAGGAACCTAACCAGCTCCTGGTTCATCCTCTCCACCTGCCCATTAGACTGAGGCTAGTAACCGGAAGTGAGGCTGACCGTGACCCCCAGTTTCTCCATGAAGGCTTTCCGTAACCCGTGACGTGAATTGGGGGCCACTGTCGGAGACGATGTCCTCCGGAAGGCCATAGTGCCAGAAGACCTGCTGGAACAGTGCCTCAGGATGACTTTGTGTAAGGTAACCGTGGTGATGAGGAAGGGAAGGCTTTCCTGGTACAAGGTGTCCACAGTGAGGGTGAGTGGTGCTGTAATGTGCGTGATAGTGCCGGATCCCAATGGTCATTTATCCAAGGCTTGGACCGGGAAAGGAGAGGAGAGCGGGTATGTGGTGATGTTCAGGGAGGAGACAAAGGCCTGGTCGATAAAATTCCCCGTAGCACCTGAGTCCATTGGAGCCATAGAGACAACAACTGAGAGATAGCCAACCAGTGAAATGGAAACCAGGGAGGGTTTAGCAGAAAACAATGAAGGAATACTCATGCCTACCCTGGGAGACGGCTGATCACAGGGCCGTCCCTCTGCCCCAGTGGACTTAGGGTTGGGAGCCGGTGCTCATCCTGGCCGCAACAGGGACACAGGCCCAACTGTCTCTGGCAACTTCACTCTGCCGTGGAGAGATGTGTATCTCTATAGGTTCAGACTCTGCCCCAGGACGGCCAAAGGGCGGAGGGTGAGGGGCGATAGAAGCGCCGGCGCCCCCGAAGAAGGTTGTTCAGGCGGATGGCCATCGCTATGAGCACATCAGGGAAAGGTTGTCGTACTGGCACACCAACCTCCTCGCGCAGTCCTCTTCAGAATAGGGTGCTCATTCAATTATCTGGAGGCTGCCACAGTCCGGAAGGTGAGGGCCTACTCCCCAGCGGTCTGAGCACCCTGCCGGAGTTGGAGTAGTCGCTCAACTCCCTCTCTGCCCTCTTGTGGATGGTCGAAGACCGCCCTGAACAGAGCCATGAACCTCTCATAGGAACCTAGCGCCTCCTCTCCTCTCTCCCAGACAGCCGTAGCCCACTTCAACCCCTGCCCGGTCATCAAGTGGCAATCTTGGACCTCTCGGTGGTGGGGCGAAATAGAGGGAGCACTGGAGTAGGAAGCCATGGCATTTCGATGGAGTACTGTCATACTTCTCTGGAAGGGACAGTAGGGCATCTCTGACCTGGGTGGACGGCTGGGTAGGCTGGTCGACTGGCTCACTGTGATGACCCGTGGTCGGAAGCCCTCTGAAAGGTATATGGGGAGCCTCGCTGGGGGTGTCGAGGCGGTGGAGAATGCGGAGGACATCCTCCATGGCCGTACCCAGTTGCGCCAGCTGGTCGTGGTGTTGGTGGAGTAGATGACCCTGTTCCTGGACCTTCTGGAAGAGGGTTTTCTCCTCTGCTGCTTCCATATTGTGAGGTAGTATTCTGTCACGTATAGGCAGGGAGTCAGGTAGCAGGTGCAGTAGAAGAGTTTAATAACAAGGATACAAGGCAAATTAACAAAACTATGGAACATGAAAACAAACCAATACTGCCTGATGACAGGCTACTGAGGGCTAAATAAAGGGAAGGTAATCAAGGTGATGATTAAGTCCAGGTGTGCTTAATGATGTGGAGCAGGTTTGCGTAATGATGGAGAGCAGGTGTGCGTAATAATGGTTGCCAGGGCCAGTGGTTAGTAGACTGGCGACGTTGAGCGCTGGAGAGAGGGAGTTGGCGTGACACTATTAATGAATATTGGAACGTAGCCCATAGACTAGAGTGCCTGTCTGGCCTAGCCTGACAGGAACAGGAAGTGGGCTTCAGGTAGTTATAGTCCTGCATGTCTCCTGAACAGAGATTAGAAGATATGAAAATATAGCCTATGTGTAACGTTCGTCGTCCTTGTCTGAGGAGGAGTAGGAGAGATCGGACCAATATGCAGCGTGGTACGTGTCCATGTTAATTTATTCAACAGAACACTAAACAAAATAACAACGGAGAATGAAACTAAACAGTTCTGAAAGGTGACATACACTAAACAGAAAACATTCACCCACAAAACACAGGTGGGAAGAGGCTACCTAAGTATGATTCTCAATCAGAGACAACGAACGACACCTGCCTCTGATTTAGAACCATACCAGGCCAAACACATAAACACAACCTAGAAAAACGAACATAGACTGCCCACCCCAACTCAAGCCCTGACCATACTAACACAAAGACGAAATTAAGGAACATTTTTCCTGGAAACATTTCATTGTCCCTCTGCTTCAAAACCACTCATGAAGACATCAATATCATTTTTGGAAGCACCATCAAAATAAAGTGGGCAAGCATAGAAAATAAACTTGACTGTCACAAGCAAGTGTGTTGACTCAATCTCTTCTGTTTAGGTCATGAAAGCAACAGCGTGGACACAGCCTTAACGCTTTGAATCAGGAACTTCCTTAAATCTCCACATAACCCAGGATGTAGGCTACAAGATGTTGATCAATGCAAAGTTCCTCTGACAGAACAGAGCGGGCTGTGGCCAGCACCAGCCTTTCCTCTAGTCGAGGGCTGCCTGGGGGAGGAATGTGTTTGCGGTGGCCTGGTGCCACCTGCCGCTCAGGCAGCATTCCCAGATTGCCCTCAGCACAGAGCCAGAAAGCAGGCAGGCAGTAGGCCTCTGGAGGGTTTCCATGACTAGGTGGGCACTGGAACCCAATTAAAGTAGGAAACTAAACTATCTTCCTTACACAGAAAAACAAGGCCAAGTTACTGCCGCCTTTAAACAGACACAATCCAGCGTGCAAATGCATGCTAGTGCGCATAATCACATGCACGTGCACACACACACACACAAATTCACAGGAGACAAACATCACAAACAACCCCTGCTCTTTTATCTGAATGTGTGAGGCCTACCAGCCTCAGGTTAGAAATGCTGCTGTGTGCATATTATGATATCAGAGAGTATGATGTGGGCAAGATACAACACAGCAGATTCAGCATTTACATAATTAAACAACACACACACCCCGGCAGCAGCAGAGACAGCTAATATGGCTGCTTGAGATTTGTCCAACTCCAGGACGTGGCTTTAATTCAGGAATCTTCAGAAGTTATTTGACACAGAGGCAGTGAGAGGGGATGAGGTGGGGGAGAAAAGGAAAAGAGGAAACAAGTGTCAGTCCACCCATCCATCCATCATCAGTGAGTGACTAACTTACTAGGCACCAGTTTAAGAAAGAAATCTCCAGTAAGGCGGCTGTTTAATCCACATACATCAGGGTTGAATGTGTGCGTGCTAGGCCAGTTCTCACTGAGAGACGAAAGGTATCAGAAAGCACAGAGTAAGCCCTTACTAACACAGTACTGAGTAAGCCCTTACAAGCCAGAATACAAGCCAGAGTGGTACATGCAGCTGTTGTACATCGTCTCAAATGGCTGCATCACTGTGACTGCCTGGCCTGCAGATTGATTCTGGGTTCTGTAGTTTTGGTTGACTGGTAAAGAGTTTAGATATAAAACCACAAGACAGTTGGTGGGTTATTTTAAATCTATTTGATTCTAAGCTTTATGGCAGCAGCATAACATATATTTATACATGTTTTATAGAGTTTTCATAGTATTTTGCTTGAGTCATGGTAGTGGAAACATTACTAAACATGTAGCATGACTGTTAAATGGCAGGGTGTGTGCAAGCCCCAGTCTAGTTGTGCTCAGCTGACAGCTGTAGTGAAACAGATCAACAGGGCAGTGCCCTACGTGAGCCTGTTTTACAGAGTACTTTAAGGATGTTAGTTCAGGATGGTTCTCAGGGGCTTAGTCCCATATGGTGACACCAGCAGGGTGCAACAGGCCTAGGCTGTCTCTGACAGTGCCTCTATGGACATCTCACTGTGAGGAAACCATTGTGTCTATATCTATCACCTGACCCAATCCCCGGGTAAAGCCCCCAGATTTCATAGATGAGATCTATACATAATATAAGAACGGATGGCGTTAAAAAGGCTCCGTGGGGTTAAATAAACACTAGATCTGTTACTTCCTGTTTACTTTACTTACAACCACAGGCTCTGAAGTGATAGAGGACAGAGCAAAAGAAGAATAGGAATTAATGTAACACTACTGTTATCAGCCCTTGTTGTAGTTTGTGGGTTTTCTGACATTCTGATTCCGAAATGTGCAACTAATAAGACAAAACAAACAATCAACGAAAAAGGGATCGGTGGCGGCTAGTAGGCCGGGGACGATGACCACCGAGCACCGCCTGAACAGGCAGGGGAGCCAACTTCGGTGGGAGTCGTGACACCTTCAGTATTGTAACTGTAAATGAAGCCACATACGGGTATGCTCTTTAATAGAGTTCACTACCACATCATAATGATTTGTGCTAATGGCTGTTAAAAGGCTAGCTGTGATGTCATTGAGCTAGAAAATAACAGCCTTATCAGTTATAAAAACAAATATAACTGGAATAACAGATCTTTAGTAGGCCAAGCAGTTCTCATTTCAGCCTCATGTTAAGTCATGATACACTAAACCAGACATAATTGTCACGGATCCCCCCGGAACTTTCATTACGCACACCTGGCCCCTATTCCCAGTGATTAGTAATTGTATAAATGTGCCCTTGGTTTACCAGTGTCCTGTTGATTATTGTTACAATGTCCGTTGGTTCGTGTGAGTACCTGTGCTGTGTGTTTTGGCTTTCGTGCCATTGTGGATTGTGCAGATGATTACGGGTCTCGAGGTACTCCTCGCTCTTTTGTTTGGGTTTCAACCCAGTGTTTTCTATAGTGTTTGGGTGGTCTTCGTCCCCGTGCCTTTTCACGGCACGCCGTAATTTGGGTAAGAAATCAATTAAAAATTAAAAAATAGGCGGGCGAAATCGTCTCCCGGTCCTTCATACCAACGTGACAATAATAGAGACCACAGGGTACCAAGATCAATGGACCTGACTGTTGTCATCCAAATGAGGAGATACAGGTGAGAGAGGGAAAAGAAAATCTCCCATTTAGGATAAATAAGCAGCCCTGTGCCACCACCGCAATGACCAGATGCACTCAGACTATGAGAGAACGCATAGTCCGATGACGAGAGAGCAGCTGTAGTAGCACTGTTCCCTGGGGTAGTCCAAGTGTCCGTCAGGGCCAAAGAGTGTAGGGACGAACTCAGCTTTCTTGACCGCAGATCGGTAGTTCCAAACCCTGCTGGAATTCCACATAGGTTGTGCATGCAGAATAAACTAAATTAGGTTTGCTGCCAAGGCGTGGGAAGCGTCTGTAAAACCCACAAAGCGAGGAGCGAGCAGGGTTATCTGAACAGTTATCTGGCCAGCCGGCAGGACCTGCAGTGCATTCAAAACATATTCAGACCCCTTGACTTTGAACACATTCTGTTACGTTACAGCTTTATTCCAAAATTGATTAAACAGCTTTTTTTTACTCATTACTTTTCACACAATATGGACAAAACAAAAACACGTTTTTAGACATTTTTACATAAGTATTCAGACCCTTTACTCAGTACTTTGTTGAAGCACCTTTGGCAGCGATTACAGCCTCGACTCTTCTTGGGTATGACGCTTCAAGCTGGGCACACCTGTATATGGAGAGTTTCTCCCATTCTTCCCTGTAAATCCTCTCAAGGTCTGTCAGGTTGGATGCGGAGCGTCACTGCACAGCTTTTCTGGTCTCTCCAGAGATGTTCGATCAGTTTTAAGTCCGGGCTCTGGCTGGGCCACAGACATTCAGAGACTTGTCTCGAAGCCATGCCTGCGTTGTCTTGGCTGTGTGCTTAGGGTCATTGTCCTGTTGGAAGGTCAACCTTCACATCAGTCTGAGGTCCTGAGCGCTCTGGAGCAGGTTTTCATCAAGGATCTCTCTGTACTTTGCTCCGTTCATCTATCCCTCGATCCCGACTAATCTCCCAGTCCCTGCTGCTGAAAACCACCCCCACAGCATGATGCTGCCACCACCATGCTTCACCAAAGGGAGGGTGCCAGGTTTCCTCCAGACGTGATGCTTGGCATTCGGGCCAAAGAGTTCAATCTTGGTTTCATCAGACCAGAGAATCTGGTTTCTCATGATCTGAGAGTCCTTTAACTCCAAGTGGGCTGTCATGTGCCTTTTACTGAGGAGTGGCTTTCGTCTGGTCACACTACCATAAAGGCCTGATTGGTGGATTGCTGCAGAGATGGTTGTCCTTCTGGAAGGTTCTCCCATCTCCACAGAGGAACTCTGGCGCTCTGTCAGAGTGACCATTGGGTTCTTGGTCACCTCCCCGCCGAAGGCCCTGATTGCTCAGTTTGGCAGGGCGACCAGCTCTAGGAAGAGTCTTGGGGGTTCCAAACTTCTTCCATTTAAGAATGATGATGTTTTGGTACCCTTCCCCAAATCTGTGTCTTGACACAATCCTGTCTCGGAGCTGAACCTAGCTATTTGGCCGGCTGTGTAATGGTTAATTAATTCAAAACGTAGACATTGGCTTGCTTGAATAGATCAGGTACTACCTGTTTGCTGAATTGGGTGCAAGAGGGAAGTTCATAATGTATCTTTAACTTTCACGAGGTGCTGAAACCCCCTATTCTCAACCACAGAGAATGGGCACATATACACAGCTATAAACCAAAGACTATAAACATATAAAAATATAAACATAGCCTACATATTGGTATTGTAATTCATTTTCAAGGGTTGCTTGAATGCAGAGAGGAGGCGACGTTGTGGCGGTTCTTTACATTTCCATCTTGCTCCGGTACACTGGGGGTGCTGTTGGTGTAAATGTGTCAAAATATGTGCGGTGTTGGCAGCTGCATAGGCTATTCTCATTGAGCGAGGCAACATAATGTTAAGAATTTTATCCACAGTTCTGTCCATCGCCGTTGTAGTCTACTGGGAAGCCAAAATGTTCCCAAACTGGAGATTTACACGATGGAGGATAGCTTTGAAATGTGGCAATTAAGATTGGAATTTTGATGATAACAAGCGCATAGGCTTTAGTTGTATTAACGGATATGTGTTTTCAGCTCAAATTTACTCAAGAGGCATGAGCCTACAAAACAGCGTAGACATAGCCGATATGTCTAGTCTTTTTATTTTGTAAATATTTGTATGTATTCATTCAGGTTCACAGTGCGGACCGAAACCGAGGTCCCTGTACTGAATGGTTCGGTACCAATACCTGTGCCATTACACCCCTATTAAGTAGGCTACCAGGTAGAAACAGAACTTAAATTAAACTTCCCTAGCAAGACAATACCAACAGCAACTTATTGAAGAAAAATACAATTGCTACTCTTGTAGGACCTGATATCCTTCCAAACTTTAGATGAGGAGCTAAGACTGGGGCCTAGTGAAGCTCTTTAAATAGTCATGGAAGACAGGTAAGGAGTGGACACCCAACAGTTACCAAGACTATTACATAAATAGGTCTGAAAAGAATCCACAGCAACGGCCTCCCGGGTGGCACAGTGGTTAAGGGCGCTGTACTGCAGCGCCAGCTGTGCCACCAGAGACTCTGGGTTCGCACCCAGGCTCTGTCGTAGCCAGCCGCGACCGGGAGGTCCATGGGGCTACGCACAATTGGCCTAGCGTCGTCCGGGTTAGGAAGGGTTTGGCCGGTAGGGATATCCTTGTCTCATCACGCACTAGCGTGATGGGGCGACGCCAGGCGCAGTGCGTGCTAACCAAGGTTGCCAGGTACACAGTGTTTCTTCCAACACATTGGTGCGGCTGGCTTCCGGGTTGAATGCGCGCTGTATCGGAGGACGCATGACTTTCAACCTTCTCTCACCCGAACCGTACAGGGAGTTGTAGCGATTAGACAAGATAGTAGCTACTAAACAATTGGATACCATGAAATTGGGGAGAAAAAGGGGTAAAATTCACACACAGACAAAAAAAGAATCCACAGCAACAGTCACAACAATTCAAACAGCAATGTAGGTCAACACTAAGTAGACAACACTTAAATTAAATTGCCCTAGTAAGACCATACCAACTGCAACTTATTGAAATTTAGTTTCACATCTAAAATCAAGAGACAGTTTATTACAGTGGTTTCTATTGACTGTAAGAGCACATTTTACTCTGGTGCTTATTGGCAGTGTGTAAAATGCTCTATTTGTAGCTAGCAGTAGGACAGGTTTTTTTCTCACTACATGACCAGGACAACAGGAAACTCCCTAGATATACACTAACTAGGGTAGTGGTCAACAACCTTTTCTGAGTCAGGATAATTTTGAGTCAAAATGGAAGCCGAGATCTATTTAAAAAATAAAAATAAAAAACATTACTTAATGTTGCTTAATGTTGCCTGTGCAACATTAACCAATTAAAAACAGTTTTGTTAGCAACGAGGTTTGTGCAATAGGCTTAATACATTATCACTACATATTGGCTATGCTTAAATTGCCCTGCCAATGTTAGACCATTTTTAAAATTGTAGTTCAAAATGTTATGTATATGATCACACTGGTAATAGATCCTTTGTTGTATTACTTGGCACAGCTGAGTGAGCATAATTATTATTTACATTTTTTTACTGGACTGATGGCCCGCATCTGATGGTCAGTCTGAGGGGAGGGAGCAGCAGTGAGGCTGCCTGTCACCCGACTCACTGTCCCTCCTTTCTGACTCACTGTCCCTCCTTTCTCCCTCCCTCCGCTGAGAAAAGGGGACAGTCTTCCAGCTGATGGTGATCTTAAGTAACACTGCATTATTTCTGCCTCATGCACCAATTCATGTTACTCCTATGACCAGAGAAAGTGAAATATTCCTCCATATTAAAGACAAGCTGCAAATAATAACGCAAGCTTATCGAAACACTTTGCTATACTCATTCATTGCAGCTGTAATGCTGGTTGTAGCGTGAGTGGAAGTAAGGAGAATGTGCATTTTCTGGCTTATAAACAAAGTGTTGACAGTGCTGAATAACAACTTAAACATGAACTTACTCATAAAAACAGCAGATTTGTTTTGAAATTTCACACGGTCAACTTTGCTGTGCGTTCGAGGAACCTGTGCAGACACGGTGATCTGGGATATCTGATTTGCCCGCGGTAGGACATGATTTGCTCTTTAGGCCTGCTGGGTAGGGGGATTCTATGTTCAGACACATGAAGCGGTTAAAAATGGGAACACCCAGCGCTAGCGCTGCTGAATCAAATGCATCTACTGACAACAGCGCAAAACAAATAAAATAAATCAATATTTTTTTATTTTACCTTTATTTAACCAGGTAGGCTAGTTGAGAACAAGTTCTCATGTAAAACTGCGACCTGGCCAAGATAAAGCAAAGCAGTGCAACACAAACAACAACACAGAGTTACACATGGAATAAACATGTGTACAGTCAATAACACAATAGAAAAAAAAGAAAGTCTATATACAGTGTGTGCAAATGGCGTGAGGAGGTAGGCAATAAATAGGCCATAGTATCGACGTAATTACAATTTAGTAGATTAACACTGGAGTGATATATGAGCAGATTATGATGTGCAAGTAGTGATACTGGTGTGCAAAAGAGCAGAAAATAAAAACAATACGGGGATGAGGTAGGTAGATTGGGTGGGCTATTTACAGATGAACTATGTACAGCTGCAGCGATCGGTTAGCTGCTCAGATAGCTGATGTTTAAAGTTAGAGAAGGAAATGTAAGTCTCCAGCTTCAGCGATTTGTTGTTTTTTTGTAGTTTTTTTGCAATTCGTTCCAGTCACTGGCAGCAGAGAACTGGAAGGAAAAGCTAGGATAGGCTTTAAGCTTTTGTTTTTGTTTTACAGCAATGTTAGTTGATCGACTAGGAATGGCTTGGCGATCGACCAGTCAATTGCAATCGACCGGTTGGTGATCACTGATCTAGGGAGTTTTTCATTGGATACTGGTTTGATTGAGCCCTGATTGGATGACAGGAAACACAAGAAGTTCTTACTGACCTTAATATGTTTTTGCTATTTAACTACGCAGGGTCGCCATTTTTGTATAGCTAATTGTAAAGCTTGCGTTCATACGTATGCAGGGTATAAATAAGGCTTACAGGCTGACTACACTGCTTGCGCTGCAAAATAAATGTAGAAATCTATATTATTCAATTATTGCACCCACAATGCTCGCGCACGCCAACGGTTAACACAGAACCCAAACCGGCTGCGTGCGTGTGCCATCGTGCATAAATGTATTTCTTCCCCCCACACCAAACGCGATCACGACACGCAGGTTAAAATATCAAAACAAACTCTGAACCAATTATATTAATTTGGGGACAGGTCAAAAAGCATTAAACATTTATGGCAATTTAGCTAGCTAGCTTGCACTTGCTAGCTAACTTGTCCTATATAGCTAGCTTGCTGTGCTAGCTAATTTGTCCTGGGATATAAACATTGAGTAACTTTACCTGAAATGCACAAGGTCCTCTACTCCACCAATTAATCCACACATTAAATGGTAAACCGAATCATTTATAATCAATTCTACCATGCCCGTCATGCCCGTCTGGTGTTCAACCTTCCCAAGTTCCCAAGTTCTCTCACGTCACCCCGCTCCTCCGCTCTCTCCACTGGCTTCCAGTTGAAGCTCGCATCCGCTACAAGACCATGGTGCTTGCCTACGGAGCTGTGAGGGGAACAGCACCTCAGTACCTCCAGGCTCTGATCAGGCCCTACACCCAAACAAGGGCACTGCGTTCATCCACCTCTGGCCTGCTCGCCTCCCTACCACTGAGGAAGTACAGTTCCCGCTCAGCCCAGTCAAAACTGTTCGCTGCTCTGGCCCCCCAATGGTGGAACAAACTCCCTCACGACGCCAGGACAGCGGAGTCAATCACCACCTTCCGAAGACACCTGAACCCCACCTCTTTAAGGAATACCTAGGATAGGATAAAGTAATCCTTCTCACCCCCCTTAAAAGATTTAGATGCACTATTGTAAAGTAGAGGTGCTTGGTCCTTCTGTAGCACAGTTGGTAGAGTAACATGTAACGCCAGGGTAGTGGGTTCAATTCCCGGGACCACCCATACGTAGAATGTATGCACACATGACTGTAAGTCGCTTTGGATAAAAGCGTCTGCTAAATGGCATATATATATATAAATGGCATATATATATATATAAAGTGGCTGTTCCACTCGATGTCATAAGGTGAATGCACCAATTTGTAAGTCGCTCTGGATAAGAGCGTCTGCTAAATGACTTAAATGTAAATGTAATCTAGAGCACCACACTCCTACATCATGGCTTGTGAAATAAAAAGGTAAATGATGAAAACATTTCTAGCTATATAGAATTTTGCTAGCTGTCTCTCCGGCCAGCCTGCCAGTGTCTGCATCCAACTCTTAATAAAGAGGTGGGGTTTCATCAGATGTCAGTCGCCTCTTTTCAGGGTCCGCGCTATCCGGGGTCCTTGTGATGTCTCTACCTTCAATGAAGTTGACATTTTTTAAATGGTCAAGTTAAGGGTTAGGGTTACGTAATGGTTATGTTTCTAGTTAGGGTAAGAGTAGGGGTTAGGGTTTAGGGCACGATTCCAGATCGCATTGACCCTCCTTTTTAAGGTGGCTTGAAGAAGCTAGACTTTGAGACTACATGTACAGTGCATTTTAGTTATGTACAATGTCAACATGAATCAGTAATGTAATATATATCCAGTGTATGAATATTTCTGAAATGTGGTAGGTCGTAAATTTCCAATATTACCATAGCCTCAATATCCTAAACATATTCCTCATACAGTATAGGCTATTGATACTAAATTGCATAGGATAGGCCTGACAGACACCATGCATTTAGGCAAGATTTGGCACTGAATTGAGACAGACTGGGTTTTTTAGTGTAGCCTTAGAGGGCGCCTTTGGATAAACACTGATATCTTTTATATTCTTTCTGTTTTATTTCTTTACCTACCTTTTTTTCACCTAACACCTTTTTTTGCACTATTGGTTAGAGCCTCTAAGTAAGCATTTCACTGTAAGGTCTACTACACCTGTTGTATTTGGCGCACGTGACAAATAAACTTTGATTTGATAATAGACCTGAGTTGAATTAAAATTAAACATTTCACTCATTATTTAATCTTTGTACTGTATATTGAATACTAAAATACTAAAATACGTTGATTACTGGAGTTTCTAACCGTGTGCTGTGCTATAGCGTGTAATACGGGTGGAATATGTGTCAGTTTGCTTTCAGTATGAAGGTCCACTTAGTAGACACTTTATATTTCTTAACCATATTTTCTATATTTCTTATAAGCAAGGGTGAAATTAGTTTGTTCAAAGTGATGGAACTACTGTACATAAAAGTAACTGACATTATAGGGTCATTTCAACTAAGAGTTTATAGCTACTTGTCTGCTACTGCAGGCTTGTAAGGGTAGGCCTAGAAGTGGTGGAATGCTGTGGTGTAACTCCAGCCCAGTTTGACCCGTTTTATAGAGACCGGAAACCTGATGCTGAACATGAACCAGTAGCTTATAGCCCTGACATAACCAACTCTACTAACTTCTATTACAGATAGTGAGGCCTTCATTAGAAAGTAGTAGCCTACAGAGGAAAGGGCTGAGAAAAGATGCAAGAGAAGACAGTGAAAAGAGTAAAGACACTTGAGCAGGTTAATAGCAGACTCTTGTATCGCTGTTTATTTTTGTTGCTCATTCTTTCTTTATTGATCACTGTGGCTGTGAATTCCCCGTGACAACACTGAAGAACAGCATCAAAGCCTGGGTCGTACCACCACATCACCCGAGACCCTTCACTCCGCTTGATGTGGGATGCACCTGTCACTTTTCTATCTTACTCTTTCGTTCTCTCGTTTTTCTTATTTTGGCGATGGAACAAAACAAAAGTGCTGTAAACATGTTTGTCGCTGTGGAGCACCAGAAGCTTCAGGAGCCGTCGGTCTTGGAGGTCTAACAGGACTACTGGTCAAACTTGAAATGATAGGGTGAATGAGGGATGAGGGGAAAGGATGAAGAGGAGGGGTGAAAGAGGGAGAAGGCTGTGGACGCTCTTACTGCTGGATGCGACGCAGAGACTGGACCTGGAAGGTCTGAGCGTGGGAGCCCCACTCCCTGTAGTGTTTGTACTCTCCGCCATGACGATCGCACTCCATGATGTACTGGTAGCCACGGTAACCGGGGAACTGGTAGCACACCCAGCTAAAGGGGGAGATGGAGAGGAAGTGAGAAAATACCAGGAAACAAGCCCCAGCCCTTACCCTGTAGAACAGGGATGGGCAACTTGGCGGCCACTTTTGTAGGTCCGCAGATCAAGTTCCACAAAAAAAATAAAAAATACTAAAGGTGCAATTTCAAAATGTAGTTGTTCATCAGCAGTTGTTTTGTCTTCTTATGACAGTCACTCAATTAGCACATGTCAGCAAACATTTTTCAGATTGGTAAGTTAGTCTAGCCAGCTATCTAAACATGTAGTAATCATCGTTGAGTTACCGACCGGTGGCTCCCCATTGATCATTAGATATCATATTAAAACCTGCAAATATTTCTCTCCACCACATGACAACATGAGTAGAGTTGCAGCAAACTTACTTTAAAACTGAAACATCTTCTCTACGCTTGCCCCCCAGCCACTGTGGCCCCTCATGATGTTCAGAGTCTAGGCCCTTGCAGATCAGAAAGAGTTGGCCTCTACAGTACATGTTATTCCTCTGTATAATATCCAGGGACACCATATAATAGCACATTATAATATACCATATAATAGCTCATTTTTCACCATAGTGTCTCTTTAACACATTTGGCAAAGAGAGGTCAGTAAGGTCACAGGAGACTCGTTTAGATAATTAATCATTTCAGTTCTGAAATAGTCTTTTGCTTAGTTATATTATGATCTATTACAGAACGGATTATCCTATCACAGTTTCTATAGTTATTACAAAGGATTTGAATTATATAGTTATTATAATGGATTTGAATTATCTTACTGCACCTTTTTAGCAATTTGTCCAAGTTTTGTATTTTTCTCCCCAAATTCGATCAGGCTCGGGAGAGGCGAAGGTGGAGTCATGCATCCTCCAAAACATGACCCACCTAACCCCGCTCCTGAACACCCGCCCGCTTAACCCGGAAGCCAGCCGCACCAATGTGTTGGAGGAAACACCGTTCAACTGGCGACTGGGGTCAGCCTGCAGGCGGCCACTTTTGTAGGTCCGCAGATCAAGTTCCACTTAAAAATAAATAAAATACTAAAGGTGCACCACAAGAAGATGCTAGAGCGCGATGAGCCAAGTAAAGCCCCTCCGGCCAAACCCACCCCTAACCCTGACGTAGCTGGGCCAATTGTGAGCCGTCCTATGGGACAGCCCAGGAATGAACCCGGGTCTGTAGTAATGCCTCTAGCACTGTACCACTCAAGAGGCCTGATTCCTCTATTTCTGATTTGTTATGAGCATAGTCTTCTGTAGTGTAAAAAAGGAAGCCAGGATTTCTACTCGTACTACTTACGCTCCACTCTGGACCTGCATGGATCCGATCTCGTTGTTGCCCCAGCCCATGGCCTGCAGGGAGGGGTAGTCATCGTTCATCTCCCACTGCTTGCCAATGAAGTTCTCCCTTTCGAACACCACAATCTTGGACTCCTTATGGTTCTGTGCAGTTCAGAAAGAGGATTAGGCAATGTCAGGTTACATTCAACCTGTTTCACTCCAAGCTATTTACGAAAGATATACTGGGTAGAATTATGAATGAAAGTATGAAATCTTTATAATACTGTGTTTTATTCACTTTGTCATTTAGTACTTTCAATAATGCTCGTAGAGGCTATCAAGGACAGCTACTTGTATCTGTTAAATGTAATAATGTCAGTGTCAGTAATACTGAGTAGAGCTAGACTCTGTCAGTGTCAGTCACAAGAGCCAGAGACATGGACTGAGGCCAGAACCCAGGCTTCTGTTCCAATATCGGTACTAACATACAATGTGAATGTATTGGGCATTCTAAGTGAAATTCTACAATGGATATTGGAACATAGTCCACAGAGGAGAGTGTCTGTCTGGCCTGGTCTGGCAGGAACAGGAAGTAGGCTTGGATAGTACACTCACAGCAGAGCAGACTGGGCGGAAGGACATCAACCTTTCGATGTGGTAGGCGTTGCTGCCACTCCAGGACTCCCAGCGAGGGTACTCTCCACGCTCCAACACAAACTGCTGCCCAGAGAAGCTGGAGTGCTCGTACCCAACCCAGCTACACATACACAGAGAGAGAGAGAGAGAGAGAGAGAGAGAGCGAGGGAAACATGGAAAGTCGGACAGAGACAAAGTGATAGAGAGACATAGAGATGAATAGCGAGACATGGAGAGACAGAGGGATAGAGATATACAGTACATGTAGATAGTTGCTAAGGTGGGGCAAAGACTTTGTCATGTGTCCATGATACAGTATGTGTCTATCAGTATCCCTTAGAAATTGTTGCTTGTGCAATGGTCCCCTGGCTTGAAGGATAATGAGTAACCTGTCGGGGAGATAAATATCCTACAGTATGTACATGTGTTTTGGGGGGCTGGCTGACTTACGCTCCACACTCGACCTTCAGGGAGCGGATGTTGTCCACACCACACTCCATGATGTTCTGGCAGGAAGCAGTGAACTCCATACGCTTTCCCTGGAAGTTCTCCTGGTCGTAGACAGTGATCTAGGACAGAGGATATAGTGCATATTTGTAATCTGCCCGACCCGCTATTGCTGTTTTAAATGTTTGTTGTTGTTTTTTTTACTGTTTTTAACACAACCAGTATGTATCTCTGCTAGAGAATGCACTTCCGTGTGCAAAGCTTTCCTTTCTCCTCTTGTGTCTGTTAATTAAGGACAAATGGAAAAGTGTTGTGGAAACGTGGTGTACCTAACACTGACTCACCTTCCATGGTCCCACTGGGTTAGGAGTAGTCAGCGCCATGTTTGATATCTCAGTAATAATTGACCTGCAGTGCAGAAAGCACACAGTCACAGACAGTCACGCAGTCACATTTCTGTTTGGCCTTACAGGGAGACCAGGGTAGACCTGACTAAACCCCAATGGACCTCATCTCCACTCAGCTCTTGCTCTTGCGTCAGTCTGTGCCCAGCAGCTAATGCCCAAATATATTAATGTTATGGTTATGCTAATGTGGCTGGAACTAGAGAATCTATGCAAGAGATTCATGACAAGCCCAAACAAAGCACTGCCCTGTGCTGTTGCTGATGATAATACAATGCACATAGGGCTGAGGGAGGAGATGCACACCACAAAAACAGCTACCTAAAGAGAGGCATGCCACAAAAACAGCTAGCTAAAGAGAGGCACGCCACAAAAACAGCTAGCTAAAGAGAGGCACGCCACAAAAACATCTAGCTAAAGAGAGGCACGAAACAAAAACAGCTAGCTAAAGAGAGACACGCCACAAAAACATCTAGCTAAAGAGAGGCACGCCACAAAAACATCTAGCTAAAGAGAGACACGCCACAAAAACAGCTAGCTAAAGAGAGGCACGCCACAAAAACATCTAGCTAAAGAGAGGCACGAAACAAAAACAGCTAGCTAAAGAGAGACACGCCACAAAAACATCTAGCTAAAGAGAGGCACGCCACAAAAACAGCTAGCTAAAGAGAGACACGCCACAAAAACAGCTAGCTAAAGAGAGACACGCCACAAAAACAGCTAGCTAAAGAGAGGCATGCCACAAAAACATCTAGCTAAAGCCAGAGCAACGATTCAAAGCAGAAAACAGATACCAACAGAGCAGTGCAAATACTATAGTATAATACTGAAAAAAAATCCTCTCTAATACATAGGTCTGGTATCTAACGTTGGTATGTAATACCACAAATAAAATAGTACAATGCAAAGCATCCATCCACATTTCTGAATAATATGTGCTAATTATGTTTTTTATTAGTTGTTATAAATTCTACATTGTTAACCATTGTGTCATGTGCCTGTAAGTCATGTCATTGTCACACCCTGAGTGTGTAAAGTAAACTGTGCTGTTGATGGCGTCATGTATGATGTTGACTATGATGACGATTGGTGTGTCCATTTAGAGAATGTGTGTGTGCATATGACCCTTTCTATACATTCCCAAGGCTCAGCAGAAAACAGCAAAGGAAAAAAACAGGACAATGGACAATGTAAATGGACAACAATGCTGGCAAAAGGCTATAGGCTGAACAGTCTAAAGATGGAGGGCTTACCTGACCTACCCCAAAAAATTGCTGTGTAGCGCTCACGGGGGGCTCCACAAAACGATGTCCTGACCCCTGAGTAAACGGGCCTATTTATACACAGTGGTGGTAAATGGAGCCCAGGCCTGTGGGATGGGGTAGGAGTCAGCACATTGCTGGGCCCTCCATTGTTCCATACTGAGCCACAGGGCTTTAGGCTCTCCCCCGCCTGCCATGGTGTGCTGGTGTACTGGTCTGGATGCAGGGCACCGTGCCCAGTGCCGATTAACACAAGCGTCCGGACTCCGTGATTATACAGGCATAGACTACACCCAGTCCCGGTCATCGCCCTACCCCTAACACATGACACGATTGCAGTAGTTAATGTATATGCTGTTGAGGAAAAAGAGACACACGTCAGAAAGAGGATGTACCAAAATTCTAACCATTTAAAAATGTGTTTCTTAGATGACAATTGAGGAAATCAATGAGCCAATTAGAAGCTGAGGATGAACTTTAGACCATGGTCTGATAAGGGGATCACTCTTCTGGAACATTGTTACGAGGAGGGAGTTCTTATGTCTTTTGATCAGCTGAAACAGAAATACCACTTGCCTAACAGGGACTTCTTTAGCTACCTACAACTACGAACCTTTATTATGGTGACTCTCAAGGGACAATGGAACCTACCTAAGATGTCACCTATTGAACAACTCTGCCACGCAGACCAACCACTGTTCAAGACCATTTCCCGTGTTTACAATGCTCTTATGTCAGGACTAACACTGCCTGGGCTAGATAAACCCCGACTTAGATGGGAGAGAGATCTGGGTATTGATCTTGATGAGGATCTATGGAGTGACGTATGCAGGGATGGGGTTACATCCACATTGAACTCCAGATACAGACTTGATCCAGTTTAATTTCCTCCATCAGCTCTATATCACCCCATCTAGACTGCACAGGTTCAACCCAGATATCTCCTCCCTATGTTTTAGATGTGGCTCAGATGAAGGAACATTCCTCCATTCCACTTGGCAGTGTTCAAAACTACACGGTTTCTGGCAGGGGTATGCGATACCATCCTCAATTTACGGGGTTGCATTCCCTTTAGACCCGGAGGTCTGTCTACTGGGTAACTTTACTAACACCAATCTTAGGCAAAGCCATACTATAAAGCTAACAGAAATATTGCTAGCGATTGCCAAGAAATGTATTGCCTTGAAATGGAAATTGGATTCCTCCCTGCCAGTTGCAATGTGGCTTTCGGAAGTTAATAGTTGTATCCCTTTGGAGAAAATCACTTACTGCTTGAGGAATAAGTTAAAGACATTTTACAGAATTTGGCAACCTTTTATTGACTATATGGAGAATCTCCCCCCACATCTCATTGATTGAATCTATATATAATCCTCACATAATGTTTCACACATAATGTATATTATGTAGCCTACGGCAGGTGATCCAATGTCTCATTTTTTAAGTATTTTTTTTATTTATATTTTTTATTATTGTATGTTTGTTTATATAACTATAATTATAATTTATTTTTGTTACGGTTCGTCTGTTACTGTCACTTTGTCCTATCGTTGTCTAATATCTTTTCACTTTTGTTTTGAATGTTCTTAATTGGAAAATGCAAAAATAAAATGCTGAGGATGATTAGGTGGCCATGATGGTCAGATTGGGAATTTAGCCAGGACACCAGGGTTAACACCCCTAGTCATACAATAAGTGCCATGGGATCTTTAGTGACCACAGAGAGCCAGGACACCCATTTCACGTTGCATCTGAAAGACAGCACCCTACACAGAGAAATGTCCCCAATAACTGCCTTGGGGAAATGATTTATTTTTTGACCAGAAGAAAGTGTCTCCTACTGGCCCTACAAACACCACTTCCAGCAGCATCTGGTCTCCCATCTAGGACCAACCCTGAGATTTGAGATTTAAGTCAGAAGTGGGATGCAGGGTGTTATGCTGCTGGCTCCATTCACTGTAGTTTTTCTGTGGACAAAACAGTACAGTGAATAGTGTAGTATAGTGAATTATTTTTTTAAAGTAACCTTTTAACTAGGCAAGTATTTTACAGTTAACTATAGTATAAATACTGTAGTAAAAAAACTGTAGTATATACTACTTAATGTAGTGTTTTTACGGATTGTAGTATACCATAATATGTACCGTAGTGTTTTTGCTGACTGTAGTATTTACTGTAGTGTTCTTGCAGACACTACTGTAGTATTTTTGTTTCATTATCTTTGACATAGAAGTGCAGGCTTTCTCTTTGAGGAAATCTACTGGAGAAATACTAAACAAGAGGGGGGGTGTAGTTGTACCTGATCCCAACATTTTCTCACTAAAGCATACTTACCAGAAGTCCATTGGCACACTCTGATAATAAGATTATGCATCTAGAGCAAACACTCCTCCCGACAGTTAGCTCACAGTGGTAAGGTGCAGAGTTCCTGACATCTATTGCAACTTGCGGTGTAATTTTGAATTCCCGAAGGAAATGTAACTTACTGCCTTTTGAATTTTGTTTGATGTCAGTGGTCTAGTCAAGGAAGCATCATGAACATATTGACACACTCCACTTAACACAGCCTGGTCTCATAGACTAGACGAAACATTAGTATGATATGGTACGTTTGGTATGGTTACATAAGACCAATGGTTACTTAAGGTCAAATGGAAGTAGGGTGGTTGGTCAGGGGGCAATTTGATCTAATTAGCAACTTTTCAGCTGCTTGCTACTTTTCAACTGCTTAGATGGTTAGCTAACCCTTCCCCTAACCTTAACCCTTCTCCTAACCCTAACCCTTTAACCTAACTCCTAAACTTAACCCTAACTTTAACCCTAACCCCTAGCCTAGCTAATGTTAGCAGCCAGCTAATGTCAGCCACCTAGCTACCGAGCTAGAATTTGTAACATATCATACGTTTTGCGAATTTGTAACATATTCGTAAAATATAATATGAATTGCAATTCGTAACATATCAGGACTCTCCATAGGGTGGTGCGGTCTGCACAACACATCACCAGGGGCAAACTACCTTCCCTCCAGGACACCTACAGCACCTGATGTCACAGGAAGGCCAAAAAGATCATCAAGGACAACAATCACCCGAGCCACTGCCTGTTCACCCCGCTATCATCCAGAAGTCGAGGTTTAGTACAGGTGCATTAAAGCTGGGACCGAGAGACTGAAAAACAGCTTCTATCTCAAGGCCATCAGACTGTTAAACAGCCATCACTAGCACAGAGAGGCTGCTGCCTACATACAGACTTGAAATCATTGGCCACTTTAGTAAATGAAACACTAGTCGCTTTAATAATGTATATATACTGTATTCTATACTATCTACTGCATCTTAGCCTATGCCGCTCTGACATCCATATATATATTCTTATTCCATAAATTACTTAGATTTGTGTGTATTAGGTATTTGTTGTGGAATTGTTAGATATTGCTGCACTGTTGGAACTAGAAGCACAAGCATTTCGCTACTCTTGCAATAACATCTGCTAACCATGTGTACTGTATGTGACAAATAAAAGTTGATTTTGATTTGAAATGGGTAATGGACATCCACAAATGAATAGATACCATACGAAACATTAACATATCATACTAAATGGAGTGTCTCGGATTTACGTACAAAATCATACGAAATGCTTTGAGACTAGGTTGCATACCAAGACCATTGCCACATAAGGCACGATCTCACCTGCTTTTATAGTAAGCCTTGAGGTGGTACCACCCAACACATCTGGAAGGGAGTGTATTTCATACCGAACCCCTCCCTTTTGATGACATAGAGGCACAATCACGAGTTCAATGGTAGAGTTGAACCGCATGGGCTTCGTCTCAATCCTCCGCATCTGCGGTGGAAGGCAGCCGAGTTACATCGGTGTTTGTCAGACCATGTGACATCCCGAAAATCGCTCTTCTCACGAAAATGTTCGTAGCATCTGAACCGTTTAGGCTACAAACTAATATGACTCCATAAGTGTCACGGGAATCATCGGAATGTAACCCATACAAATTAATGGAATTATGGAGATGGTTAAATATATATATATTTTTTTTTCTCTACTTTCTTATGTCTCCTAGATATAGGACAGACACTTCAAATCCTTGTTATTTTTTGGACTGTCTTTGTTGCCATTTATGAAGGTGTTATTCAATGCATTTCTTAGGCCAGGCAGAGAATATCTAGCTATGTCATGTTCTGACTGTTTCACTGTAAACCATTCTTGTATTGTAAAATGACATGGGTGCCAAGTCCTTTTGCTGTGTTCCTCTCACTATACTAGATGTTGGCAGTCTGACAGACACTACTGTACATTGAGGTGTCCCATGCTATAGCAACAAAACAAAACCTAGCAAACACCAAACTGTGTGTGTGCATACCTGCCTCCCTGCGTGCCAGTTCCAACTGAACAGTAGCCGGCACGCCTATTCGCACTACACACAATAGGTCAGCACATTGCTTGCTCTGCTAGAGAGAGCGAGACAGCGAGAGATCCACCACACAGCGCAGGACAACAAAGCGAGCAGCCGACTCAGCATGGTTTAGTGGAGATCAGCATATATGACCCCTGACCCCCCCAATAGAAAACCATGCTCATCCAATGGGATGTAAATGTATATATATCCCTACTCTGGGGGCTTGATTCCAACTCTTAGGCTTATCTTTCTGGACGTCCGTTCCTCCCTTGTACCTGACAACCAGCCGCTTGGTGAGATTCACACTCAGGGAAGGGGGTTGTGAGCGAGAGAGATGGGGGGCAAAGGTGTGGTCTCTTCGTCCCATAACCTAAATCAAGAACTGTCAAATTGAAGCTTTTGACTTCAATTAACTCTGGGATGTTCTTTTGTCTTATATCAAGAGAGTGATGTTTTGCATTACTTTGACATTCTGTCTGTTCCGTGGTTTATTTAATGGGAAATGGCGGTGAGAGAGATGAGCCCATGTTTAACTGTGATCTTCTCTCAGCTCAGTAATACTACATGACAGGCCTACCTGCATCTGGCAGATGAAAGTGTGCTCAGTGTCACTAAATGTAGTAATTGTAAGAAAAATATGTTTGAGCATGTTGTTTAAAAATCTTTGGAGATTTTATTTTTTCACAGGGGAATTGCTCTTTATGGAATATTTAGTGGGGGTAAATTGCACAGGCAAGTCTCTTAGAACAGGCTTCAACATCAAAAGGTGTGTTTTGGGGTAGAGTTAATGAGAGAGGAAAAAGCATCAAATCCAGTCTAGATTAAGACCTTGAGTGACTAGATACAAGTAGATTATGTTCTCATTAATAGTTTGGGTGAATAAGTGGGTTTTGATATGGAATTTTTCCAAAAGACGAATATTGAAATCTGTTTATAGTCATTGAGTTGAACACGAACTACTGTTGGTCTTTTTTTCTCTTTTGTATCTGGAACCGGTGAGAAACATTTCTTTGATCTATTTAGCGGAACAGATATGACTCTTGGGGGGCTCGGGGGGCTGTTGAATAGATACACAGCTGGGGCATGGGCTGCAGGTAGCTTAGTGTTTAAGGGTGTTGGGCCATTAACTAAAAGGTCGCTGGTTTGAATCTCTGAGCCAACGAGGTGAAAAAAATCTGTTGATGTTCCCTTGAGCAAAGCACTTAACCCTAGTTGCCCTGGATAAAAATGTCTGCTAAATGACTAAAATGAGTGTCACAATATGAAGGTCAAAGGAAGCTGTTTTTCCAAGAGGCTAGGCTTTAACCTCTCTCCCTCTTTATTTCTCTCCCTCCCTCTCACTCTCTTCCTGTTTGGCCACAGATTCAACCATGTCCCACTCCGGAGCCCAGGGCAGCATTGGGAGCCACCCAGCCATGGGACTGCGTGCCCACAAAGTAGGTCAACACACACTTTTTTAACAAACTACTTATCATAACTAATCATCTTTAGCGAAGATACAGCATTTCCAGTTGTTTTAAATGCCCAAGACCGCCATCTTGATCAAAGATCTCCATATCAAATCATTAACAGTATTATATTATAGCTTATTACGGTAAATTACCATAATGTGGTATTCACTATCTTTACAGATGTACCTGTTTGAGTTTGAGAACTTCCAGGGTCGTATGATGGAGTGCATCACTGAGTGCCGTAACCTGTGTGAGAAGGGCTTTGAGAGGATCGGCTCCATCAGGGTGGAGTGTGGACCGTACGTCATATCTAACGTCATCTGTTTACATAGAAGATTTTAAAAAAAAACATTCATAGGGATTCATATTATTCGAGCCATTAGAATGAAGTTGTCAGCTGGAGAGTGTCCAGAAGAATGCTTGCAGAATAATTCTGAGCGGGTCGTACACCAGCTACTGGGAAGCCCTCAAAACCCTCGGAATCATGTCCTTCGACAGCAGACGGGAGCAGATCTGCCTGACATTTGCTAAATCCCCACAGAACTCCCAGTTTGCAGACTGGCTCCCCCCTACCAGACCTTAGATTACTGGACAGGCAACGCGCAACAGCCACAAACTGAACACTCCCATAACACACACAGGCCGCTATCAGAACTCTCCCATTCCATACTTCACTAAACTGATCAATGCACACACCATATAGCCCAGGGGCCTTAGAAATGCCTCTGAACTCTGAAGATGCCTTTTCTAAAGCTGCCACCCCAAACCTTGTTGTCATAGTATTGTTGTTTTGTATATATTACATATTTTTTACATTTTATTATATTAAGTGTTTTGATAGTACAATCCTAAACTATTTGATAATTATGTGATTGATGTTATGATTGTAAATTGGTTTACAATTCAGTCTATGACTGAGAGAAACCAATAAAACCTACTAATACTAACGTTATCTCAGTTCAATGGGATACCAGATACATAGTTCATTTACAACATGCAATTTCCAATGATACATGACTTTTGCGATGAACATGTGACATCTAACATGGTGTCACCTAGGAACCTTCTAATCACTTAGCTGTACCTAGCCTCAAGGCTTCTGATTATGGTGAAAAGAGAGTTGTGTTAATTCATTATAAGTGTGTTATAGTTGTGCTGTAACACTTATATAATGTCCCCATACAGCTGGGTGGGCTATGAGCAGCAGAACCTGAGTGGAGAAATGTTCATGCTGGAGAAGGGAGAGTACCCCCGCTGGGATACCTGGAGCAACAGCTACAGGTGTGACCGCTTCATGTCCGTCAGGCCCGTTCGCATGGTTAGTCTGTCCATCCATCCATCCACTACATGGATACTCTAGTCTAAGTGGCTTCCCCTCCTCGTCTGAGGGATGTTGGTGAATAGGTGGTAAACTCTATTGCTGATATCCCTCCCTCTGTTCTTCTCTGCCTACAGGACACCCAGGACCACAAGATCTGCCTGTTTGAGTGTAATAACTTTGAGGGCCGTAAGATGGAGGTGTGTGATGAGGATATCCCCAGTCTGTGGTCCTACGGCTTCCAGGACCGTGTGGCCAGCATCCAGGTCACTGGTGGAACGTGAGTTGGCATATTAACTTATCAATCAATCAATCCATCCATCTACACATCCATTTGATTTAAGATGTTAACTTCCATTTCTCTCTCTCATTATCTCCGTCTGTTTCTCTGGATGACAGTTGGGTTGGCTACCAGTACCCCGGTTACCGTGGCTACCAGTACGTGTTCGAGTGCGGTGTCTTCAAGCACTGGAACGAGTGGGGCGCCCACCATCCCCAGATCCAGTCCATCCGTAGAGTGAGGGACATGCAGACACATCGCAGAGGCTGCTTTGAGTGGACCGTCTAGATGGGGCCAGGCAGGCGACGGGTCATGGGCCAGCAGGACAGAGGGGAAGGGGCCTGGCTTGCCCTGGAGCTAACCATCCCTGGGTCTGGAGCTCCATCTTGGAACTCCACACAGCCAACATAAGCTAACAGCGTACATCACTGGCTCCACCTCAATCACTTTTACAAGTAGTAACATTCAGGGTGTGTGTACTGTGATGCACAATCCTTGAATGAAGACAGTGTCACCTACTGGGCAAAGGTTGCTACTGCAGTTCACCTGCAGCTGACTTCCACAATGCCTGAATATAATAATACTGGTGAAAGTGATAGCTGTACTCTCTTTTCCAAGACCTGATGGAATTATAGCATGAGAAGATTTATGATATTTATGATGGGGATTTTAATTGGAGAAAGGGAATTAGTTAACAAAGATTTTAACAAGTTATATATAACTTCATTAGTTTGTGTTCACTAGTTTGTTTCCATATCTGCAAACCCAATTTATTTTATACATCTTAGTTGCTTATGTGTTTCTTAGCTATATACCTAATGATGCCGAATAAGCCTGTTCATTACAATGCTCTACCCTCCTGCGATCTGGGAATCATTTTAGAGAGTAGACATACTGCTCTCACTCCAGTCTCGAAGCTACGGTGGACAGCTGCCAGCTCTCTGTGCTCTGTCCATGCCCTGCAGTGAGCTCAATCATCCACGGGAGGCACTGTTTCCCCATGTACTCTCCCCCAAAGCCACCTTCTAGTTTAGGGATTGCACCTCAACCATAATTTCCCCAATGACATTCTACCTTCAAGGCTTCAAAGCTATGCCCATGACCCACTCAATCTATGGCAGGGAAGCTATGCCCATGACCCACTCAGTCTATGGCAGGGAAGCTATGCCCATGACACACTCAGTCTATGGCAGGGAAGCTATGCCCATTGCCCATTCAGTCTAGGGCAGGGAAGCTATGCTCATGACACACTCAGTCTATGGCAGGGAAGCTATGCTCATGACACACTCAGTCTATGGCAGGGAAGCTATGCCCATGACACGCTCAGTCTATGGCAGGGAAGCTATGCCCATTGCCCATTCAGTCTATGGCAGGGAAGCTATGCCCATGACCCACTCAGTCTAGGGCAGGGAAGCTATGCCCATGACACACTCAGTCTAGGGCAGGGAAGCTATGCCCATGACACACTCAGTCTATGGCAGGGAAGCTATGCCCATGACCCACTCAGTCTTGGACAGGGAAGCTATGCCCATGACACACTCAGTCTATGGCAGGGAAGCTATGCCCATGACACACTCAGTCTATGGCAGGGAAGCTATGCCCATGACACGCTCAGTCTATGGCAGGGAAGCTATGCCCATGACACACTCAGTCTATGGCAGGGAAGCTATGCCCATGACCCACTCAGTCTAGGGCAGGGAAGCTATGCCCATGACACACTCAGTCTAGGGCAGGGAAGCTATGCCCATGACACACTCAGTCTAGGGCAGTGAGGCTGTCTGAAGGAGGACGTGAGCTAGGGGGCATGATTGGGAGACAGGCTGCTGTAGGCTACCTGGTAGTGTTTTTCTAGACATGCTGACCTTTTGGGAGACCCCTCCCCCCTCTTAATGATGGGGTTGCTGAGGAATCTTGTTATATACACTATATCTTTCTCAGGGATGCTGGCATCTGGAAAGCAACTTTCCAATTAAATAAAAAAATGAATGAAGATTCCTAACCTCAGTGCTGGAAATGCAATTAGTGGCTCATGTCAGGTTACTTGTTTGACTTTTTGTTCTCTTGTGTGTTGTATGATTATCTGTGGTGTTTGTCCCACGTTTTCATATCAGTTATGCTGAACATTCAAAACATTATTCTACATAATATAGATATCCTCACAAAGATGATCCTGCATCAACATCAACAGTGACAAATTGTAACCATGTCATGTTCATGCAATCCAACAAATAGCCCAAATTTGGACTGTCGGGGACTCACTTGGGCTATTGTCAGAGTGATTTTTATTTATTTATTTTATACATTGTAGAATAATAGTGAAGACATCAAAACTATGGAATAACACATATGGAATCATGTGATAACCAAAAAGTGTTAAACAAATATATGATATATTTGACATTCTTCAAAGTAGCCACCGTTTGCCTTGATGACAGCTTTGCCAGTGGTGGAAACACTATCCAACTGTCATACTTGAGTAAAAGTCTAAAAGTATTTGGTTTTAAATATACGTAAGTATCAAAAGTAAAAGTATAAATAATTTCAAATTCCTTATATTAATCAGACCAGATGGCACCATTTTCTTGTTTTTTATTTATTTACGGAAAGCCAGGGGCACACTCCAACAGCATTTACAAACAAAGAATGTGTGTTTAGTGAGTCCGCCAGATCAGAGGCAGTAGGGATGACCAGGGATGTTCGGTTGACGTGAATTTGACTATTTCCCCTGTCCTGCTAAGCATTCAAAATGCATCAAGTACTTTTGGGTGTCAAGGAAAATGTATGGAGTAAAAAATACAATATTTTCTTAAGGAATGTAGTGAAGTAGAAGTAAAAGTAGTCAAAAATATAAATAGTAAAGTAAAGTACAAATAACCCAAAAAATGACTTAAGTAGTACTTTAAAGTATTGTTACTTAAGTACTTTACACCACTGAGGTTTGAACACTCTTGGCATTCTCTCATCCAGCTTCATAAGGAATGATTTTCCAACAGTCTTGAAGAAGTTCCCACATATGCTGAGCACTTGTTGGCTGCTTTTCTTTCACGATGCGGTCTAACTCATCCCAAACCATCTCAATTGGGTTGAGGTCGGGTGATTGTGGAGGCCAGGTCATCTGATGTACTGCTCCATCACTCTCCTTGGTCAAATACCCCTTACACAGCCTGGAGGTGTGTTTTGGGCTACTGTCCTGTTGAAAAACAAATGATAGTCCCACTAAGCGCAAACCAGATGGGATTGTTAAACAGCCATCACTAACATTGAGTGGCTGCTGCCAACATACTGACTCATCTCTAGCCACTTTAATAATGAAAAATTGATGTAATAAATGTATCACAAGCCACTTTAAACAATGCCACTTTATATGTTTTCATACCCTACATTACTCATCTCATATGTATATACTGTACTCTAAACCATCAATTGCATCTTGCCTATGCCGTTCGGCCATCGCTCATTCATATATTTTTAAGTACATATTCTTATTCATTCCTTTACACTTGTGTGTATAAGGTAGTTGTTGTGAAATTGTTAGGTTAGATTATTTGTTAGATATTACTGTATGGTCGGAACTAGAAGTACAAGCATTTCGCTACACTCGCATTGACATCTAACCATGTGTATATGACAAATAAAATTTGATTTAATTTGATTGCGTATCGCTACAGAATGCTGTCGTAACCATGCTGGTTAAGTGTTCCTTGAATTCTAAATAATCACAGACAGTGCCACCAGCAAAGCACCCCCACACCATCACACCTCCTCCTCCATGCTTCACGGTAGGAACCACACATGCAGATATCATCCGTTCACCTACTCTGCGTCTCACAAAGACACGGCAGTTGGAACCAAAAATCTCAAATTTGGACTCATCAGACCAAAGGACAGATTTCCACCGGTCTAATGTCCATTGCTCATCTCTTGTTATTGGTGTCCTTTAGTAGTAGTTTCTTTGCAGCAATTAGACTATGAAGGCCTTTCACGCAGTCTCCTCTGAACAGTTGATTTTGAGATGTGTCTGTTTCTTGAACTCTGTGAAACATTTATTTGGGCTGCAATTTGAAGTGCAGTTAACTCTAACTTATTTTTGGCAGCAGAGGTAACTCTGGCTCTTCCTTTCCTGTGGCAATCCTCATGAGAGCCAGTTTCATCATAGCGTTTGATGGTTTTTGCGACTGTACTTGCAGAAACTTTTAAAGTTCTTGAAATTTTCCGGATTGACTGACCATTATGTCTTAAAGTAATGATGGACTATCATTTCTCTTTGCTTATTTGAGCTGTTCTTGCCATAATATGGACTTGTTTTTTTTAACCAAATAGGGCTATCATCTGTATACCCCCCCTACCCCCTACCTTGTTACAACACAACTGATTGGCTCAAACACATTAAGAAGGAAAGAAACTCCACAATTGAACTTTTAACAAGGCACACTGGTTAATTGAAATGCATTCCAGGTGACAACCTCAGGAAGCTGGTTGAGAGAATGCCAAGAGTGTGCAAAGCTGTCATCAAGGCAAACTGTTGTGTCACGACTTCCACCGAAGTTGGTCCCTCTCCTTGTTCGGGCGGTGTTCGGCGGTTGAAGTCACCGACCTTCTAGCCATCGCTGATCCTCTTTTCTTTTTCCTTTGGTTTTGTCTTGTATCACACCTGGTTTCAATCCCAGTCATTACATGTTGTGTATTTAACCTTCTGTTCCCCCTCATTGTCCTTGTCGGTGATTGTTTGTTTGTAAGCATTGTGCAAGTTATGTTCTGGTGTGTGAGGGGTTTTGTACCCACTTGTTTTATTCGGTATATTTTGTTTTTTTAGCACTTATTAAACTGCTCCGTTTATACCAAGTTCGATCTCCTGCGCCTAACTTCCCTGCCACCAGCACGCACCCTTACAGGTTGCTAAAATAGTAAAAAATCTTGAATGAGTAGGTGTGTCCAAACTTTTGACTGGTACTGTATAATATAACCAACTTTGAAAGCATCAGCTGTAACTATTGTTTAAAAAATCGCTCATATTTTGCCATTGACATTAGAATGTTGGACGTTTAGTCACATAATTCCATGTAATGTTGCAGCTCCGTTTTTGGATTGTAACTTTGGTGATAGCGGCACAGGGTAGAACAGGGTTTAAAAGATTTGTAGCTATAGGGCCATCACATAATTCACTAGCCCCACAGAAGCTCTTTTCCAATATGGCTACCAAACAACTCAATGTGGTCTTATCAGAAAATTTCGCAGGACCATAACTCTATGAAATATAATTGTAATATGCCCTGAAATATCTTAACATGTTCATAGTGATGTAGAATACACAACCACGTCTGCCAGTTGTGCCAGATACAGTATATAAGGATGTTAAATTATTCACAGAATTTTGGTAAGAATGTGTCCAAAAAGCTGTCTGGTTCGCTGATTTCTGTAGATATGATCAATAATTGCAATAATCTGCAAACATGTAAATTGCATATGTACACGTGAATAGTCATGGATGTGAGCTGAAGGGACAACTGCTTCAAATGACCTACACTGGCCAAGTGGCCATTTTTACAGTTTCTGGGAATCATGTAATGATCATGTCATAAATTGAAGAGAAGTTACAGTAACAATTGAATGAGTCATAGGCTGTTCAATGCGGGAGCGCATGTCCATGCGCTAGTTGGCCACCGCAGAGATGCATGTAGGGTGAAAGGACTCCGTTTATGTGAGAATATCCTGCTATCATTTGATTTTATATGTATTTTCATTAACGGTTTATGATGCTTTCGTATGAGCGCAGACGGCCCACCACATCCTTCCTTCCTCTCTCTACGTTCTGAAGTCTGTAAACCCCCGCCACCACCACACGCGCGCTCCAAGAGCAAGGGCTATTCAGCCGCCGCACACAAGCAGTCACGGACAGACGGGTTTAAAGAACTTAAGGATTTAAATTACATACCGAGTGAGAGAGCTGTTGAGCCTTGGGTGAGGGAGGGAGAGAGACTGATTTGTATCTTCACCAGATCGGGAGGGGGAGGAGGCACGGAGAATGAGCTATTCTTGTACCACAGAGGCTGTGTGTAACAGCCAGGACGCACCTAACGCCAGTGCGAAGAAAGCGGCTACTAATAATACGAACCGTGGCAGCGGAGATCTCGAGAGCAGCAGCAGAAGCCCTAGTTCACGCCAGTCGCACCCCAAACCGCTCGTGGCCATGAAAGTGAAGAAAGGCTGCAACTCGACAGATGCTGGGGTCCCGGTTACATCGGAAGACGAGTTGCTAAGAAACCCCGTAATATCGCCTGAGGATGTACTTGGGTTACAGAAGATCACTGAAAGTAAGTAGGCTACTAATTGGTCTGAAGGGTAGCTTCATGGCTACCTGAACCGTTCTGGCCACAGCGCACCTGCTGTTGCTCGGATGCCTGATGCCTGGCATGAAGCATCCGGTCCACAGCAACAACGTTACATTTTTAACGTGCAGCCAGCCATCCATCTATTCATCCATCCGCGTAGTAGCATATTAGTTGCCCTCGTGCCAGGTTTTCATTTTTCAAGGGTATCCTGCCAGTGCATTGGATAGCGGCATAGAGGAACATTGGGCTCAAGTAGTATATTTGTGCGTGTGGAAATACAGGTTATATAGGCTAGCGAAATGTATACTTGAATGTTTCTGTGTGGGCAATCTCGGCATATTAGATAATGATGGAAGACAGGGGAGTAGGCTATCAGCCTCTAGCTCAGACAGGTTTAGTAGACCGGAACATAGGTATGCACACAACCTTGTGTGTGTGTGTGTGTGTGTGTGTGTGTGTGTGTGTGTGTGAGAGAGAGAGAGAGAGAGAGAGAGAGAGAGAGAGAGAGAGAGAGAGAGAGAGAGAGAGAGAGAGAGAGAGAGAGAGAGCTAGAAAGAGGGATAAAGACAGAGAAGGTTGGAGCAAGCGAGAGAGAGTGTGTGTGTAAATAGTCTTTTTGAACCAGACAGGCAGCGATTCATGTGATTGTTCTTTCTAATGCCCGCTGTTGTCCACGTTGATGAAAAAAAGTCAATCAGACTTCTCTTAAATCCTTTCCCTAACCTGAAGAACGTGTTTCCTCTGAGGTAACAGGTGGTCAGTGCTCTGTGCCTGCCAACTGAGACTGAGACAGTCAGAGCCTATTTAAAGATCTGTATTAGATTGTTACATGACACAACAACACAGCTACATTCACTTGGGACACAGATAGGCTTTTTGTTGTTGTCGTATAAAGCACATCCACTCTCTCTCTGTTCCTTCTGCATTCACACTAGGTTACTGGTGATTGGTAAGCTGTAAAAGTCATTTTACGGGGTCATCTTTATGTCAACTACCTGAGTGCATCCTGGTTCTATCAAGTGGCTTTGTCCTGGTCTGAAAGAGACTACTTCTCAGGTTAAAATGAATTGCACCAGCCTCACAAAGTATACAGGTTGGTGGCTGTTGTATTGCCTGCATCAATTCACCTTTCACATCAGTAGCGGATATACAGTACAATAGAGCGAAGGCCAGGCATACTACGGTACTATTCTGTAGACACTGTAGGATAAGGGCCTTCTAGGCCACTTTAGAGACTTGGGGATGCATCCATATTGTACTTGACACGCTAGTTCCATTTTATATCACAAACTAATGCCCTGTGGTTGTGGGCTAGCTAGATGGTAATAAGGCCTTTAACCTAAGCCTCCATGTACGATGAGTCATTTCAATATACTGTACATGCAGACTTGTGTCTGAACAATTTGGTTGTTATGCGGAGAGTCTCTGCTTTAAGCAAAGGGCATTTCTCATCATCCGGAGCAGTACTCATCCCAAAAGGCGCACTAGCCCGCCAACATCATCCCTTTTATCCATGTTCCTGTCCGATAGTGTTAGCTGTTTGGTTCTGTAACGCCCAGAGGAAGAGCAGAAGAGCAGCATCGGGCTGCAGTGGTGAGATAATACAGTGATGATGGCTGCATAGTGTTAATCTCTGCTCTCCACTGACATGTCATCTGGATTATGTCAGAAAGGAAGGGAATGTGGCACTTCTATGACCTGATTGACTCTAGTTAATTAATGCTTCAGAGTCAAGCAGCATGCAACAAAACACTCAATGAACAACGCATCTGGAAATGTGTTTACAGGGCAAAACCATTTTGATTCGAAGCCAAGTTTAGCTGATACTATATGTGTTACATTTTCTGTGTTCACTGTTTTGGTCTCTAGCCCACATAGTTGCAGTTTAGGATACATTCAGGAAACCATAGATCAAATGGCATAAATGGCATTTCTCTGACAAATGCTTTATGATAGCCACCTGCTATGGCCTAATAATTATTTGATTCATGGTCATTGTATAGAATATCGTTGTCCCCCCTCCTGTAGGAGATGCAGTCGTATTGAATTTGGCCCTATGGTTGCCTTACTCCCTTTGAATCAGCACAGTACATACTGTATTAATGAACCAGAGAATCTTCATTATTCAGTCAATACACATGCTACATGTATGCCGAGACTGTACAGAGATCCATTTAGTCCATTTTCTGCTCAGTGGAGGAGAAATAACCAGTGAAAGACTGAAGGAGAAAATTGCAAGGCTTGCTGTGTAAATGACTTTCATGGCAGTGCTTTGGGAGGTAACTGCGTCCATTTTGGGGAGGCAGGGAGACACAGTGGCTCAGCGCTGATAAGGGAGGGACACACTGTTTCTCTGAGACAGGCATGATGAGGAAAATAAATGTCATCTAACCAGTAGAGAGAGAGTGTTTTGTGAAATGAGAAATGGTTTCTTATCAGTGTATGTATGCTGCATGGGGGGCTTATGCTATAAGGAAAGGAAAGGGAGAAGGATATCAAATACAGTAGTCACTGCAGGAATTTATTCAGCTTGCAGCATGCCATGTATTTAATAGTATGTAAGATGTGCAGAGTTTCATTCCAAAACGCTATATATGCATTTTCATAAATGTTGGTAAATTTGCTTTTATTCTTTATTGAAATTATGAAAGAGATTGGTGTGTTCTTTCACTATCTAATCATGGCATGGGGTTGTTCACTATCTAATCATGGCATGGGGTTGTTCACTATCTAATCATGGCATGGGGTTGTTCACTATCTAATCATGGCATGGGGTTGTTCACTATCTAATCATGGCATGGGGTTGTTCACTATCTAATCATGGCATGGGGTTGTTCACTATCTAATCATGGCATGGGGTTGTTCACTATCTAATCATGGCATGGGGTTGTTCACTATCTAATCATGGCATGGGGTTGTTCACTATCTAATCATGGCATGGGGTTGTTCACTATCTAATCATGGCATGGGGTTGTTCACTATCTAATCATGGCATGGGGTTGTTCACTATCTAATCATGGCATGGGGTTGTTCACTATCTAATCATGGCATGGGGTTGTTCACTATCTAATCATGGCATGGGGTTGTTCACTATCTAATCATGGGGTTGTTCACTATCTAATCATGGCATGGGGTTGTTCACTATCTAATCATGGCATGGGGTTGTTCACTATCTAATCATGGCATGGGGTTGTTCACTATCTAATCATGGCATGGGGTTGTTCACTATCTAATCATGGCATGGGGTTGTTCACTATCTAATCATGGCATGGGGTTGTTCACTATCTAATCATGGGGTTGTTCACTATCTAATCATGGCATGGGGTTGTTCACTATCTAATCATGGCATGGGGTTGTTCACTATCTAATCATGGGGTTGTTCACTATCTAATCATGGCATGGGGTTGTTCACTATCTAATCATGGCATGGGGTTGTTCACTATCTAATCATGGCATGGGGTTGTTCACTATCTAATCATGGCATGGGGTTGTTCACTATCTAATCATGGCATGGGGTTGTTCACTATCTAATCATGGCATGGGGTTGTTCACTATCTAATCATGGCATGGGGTTGTTCACTATCTAATCATGGCATGGGGTTGTTCACTATCTAATCATGGCATGGGGTTGTTCACTATTTAATCATGGCATGGGGTTGTTCACTATCTAATCATGGCATGGGGTTGTTCACTATCTAATCATGGCATGGGGTTGTTCACTATCTAATCATGGCATGGGGTTGTTCACTATCTAATCATGGCATGGGGTTGTTCACTATCTAATCATGGCATGGGGTTGTTCACTATCTAATCATGGCATGGGGTTGTTCACTATCTAATCATGGCATGGGGTTGTTCACTATCTAATCATGGGGTTGTTCACTATCTAATCATGGCATGGGGTTGTTCACTATCTAATCATGGCATGGGGTTGTTCACTATGTAATCATGGCATGGGGTTGTTCACTATCTAATCATGGGGTTGTTCACTATCTAATCATGGCATGGGGTTGTTCACTATCTAATCATGGCATGGGGTTGTTCACTATCTAATCATGGCATGGGGTTGTTCACTATCTAATCATGGGGTTGTTCACTATCTAATCATGGGGTTGTTCACTATCTAATCATGGGGTTGTTCACAATCTAATACTGGGGTTGTTCACTATCTAATAATGGGGTTGTTCACTATCTAATCATGGGGTTGTTCACTCTGTAATCATGGGGTTGTTCACTCTGTAATCATGGGGTTGTTCACTATCTAATCATGGGGTTGTTCACTATCTAATAATGGGGTTGTTCACTATCTAATCATGGGGGTGTTCACTATCTAATAATGGGGTTGTTCACTATCTAATCATGGGGTTGTTCACTATCTAATCATGGAGTTGTTCACTATCTAATCATGGAGTTGTTCACTATCTAATCATGGGGTTGTTCACTATCTAATCATGGGGTTGTTCACTCTGTAATCATGGGGTTGTTCACTATCTAATCATGGAGTTGTTCACTATCTAATCATGGGGTTGTTCACTATCTAATCATGGGGTTGTTCACTATCTAATCATGGGGTTGTTCACTATCTAATCATGGAGTTGTTCACTATCTAATAATGGGGTTGTTCACTATCTAATCATGGGGTTGTTCACTCTGTAATCATGGGGTTGTTCACTATCTAATCATGGAGTTGTTCACTCTGTAATCATGGGGTTGTTCACTATCTAATAATGGGGTTGTTCACTATCTAATCATGGAGTTGTTCACTATCTAATCATGGAGTTGTTCACTATCTAATAATGGGGTTGTTCACTATCTAATCATGGAGTTGTTCACTATCTAATCATGGAGTTGTTCACTATCTAATAATGGGGTTGTTCACTATCTAATCATGGAGTTGTTCACTATCTAATCATGGGGTTGTTCACTATCTAATCATAGGGTTGTTCACTATCTAATCATGGGGTTATTCAATGGCAGACATGTAGTTATTTAAAATCTATCACTTGATGGGTTCATTTCAGGGAGACAAATAATCATGTTGTTTAGCAAAATTCTATATATACCCGCCTCAGTCTCAGATAAAGATGTCGTACTGCTAGGTTTTACATAGTCAAATCTAATAAATAACTACATCTGTCATAAACACATGTACAAATTATACATTTGTGGCATCAATATTATTATTTGTATATATATAATTCAATACAGTAATATGAGATTTTTGTGTAAAACATTTGCATTTGACATTTGAGTTGTTCAGCAGACAATCTTCTCAGAGTGACAGTAAGTGCATTGATCTTAAGATAGCTAGGTGAGACAACCACATATCACAGTCCAATACAGGATACGGACATTCCATTCCAGCTAAACAACTGGTATATAGAGAACACATTTTCATATACATGTACATCTAAAATCTATTCATCAAAAATCTACATATTACTGTGTGTATAACAGTAATATGTTATACACACACACACACACATAAGCAATAATTTCTGATGAAAAAACACATGAAAAAATTGGTAGATGTAGTGTTTTGGAAACTCTTCATGTACAGTATATTACTGTTATGAGATACGATGCAAATGCATCACAATACAATCTGTTTCCAAAGGAAACTGGAGAAACATTTTATCTTTGGCACATGCTCACATCTATTAGATAAACCGCGGGCCATTTGACATTTGATGTGACTAGTTCACACAACATTGGCTGTCATCTTATTACTCAAATGTAGTCAGATGGCCCGCTTTGTTGTGATAGTATTAGTCATAATGGCTTCAGATTGTTCACCAGGGAGAATCCTTTCTCAGGGATAGCTCTTTCCACTCCAGTCAGCCAACACTGACCCAACAGGCTTTTGGCTCTCAGGAAGTGTCTCGCCACACAAGCAATTGCTTGAATATAGGCCACCACTCTTGGAAAACCATCCTAGGTAGCCAAAGCCAACAATACATCAACAGGCTCCTGGCAGAATACTGGACTGCTCTGTATGTGTGGGGTGAAGTGGGGAACCAACCTGTATACTGGCAGTTCTCAGTCTCACCACATCAGATACATGTATATAGGCCACTTCAATCAGTTGTCCTTAGGTAACATAATGAGATCCTAAAAGTAGAACTATAGCTTTTTTTTCTCACACTTATTGACTTCTTACTGTAGTTGTCGAGCCACATCAAAAAGTAATAGTACTATACTTAAGTAATAAGGCCCGAGGAGGTGTGTTGCGATATGCCCTTAGCCGTGGTATATTGGCCATATATCACAAACATCCGAGGCGCCTTATTGCTATTATAAACTAGTTACCAACATAATTAGAGCAGTAAATCTAAACCACCCGGTTTATAATGTATATTAGCTATTCCTAGTCACCTCCAATTGTTGTCCAGTCCTCCTCACTCATTGTGTGTTTATTTGTCTGCAGTGTAATTGTCTTTTCTTCAAATGAGTGTATGAAAGACATTACTGTAAGTATATTAATGTAAGTATATTAGCTCTCCACTAATGAAACTCTTATTCAGTAAGTCCAGCCCACTTCACGTCCAGCTCCTATACAGTCTCTCGATGTCTCCGTCATCATAGAGAGATTGAATTAAAGCCAGGGAAACACTGCATCACTGTTTGTCTGATAAACAACAACCTTTCCCTCTGACTGTATATTCCCATGACTGTATTTACAGTCTCTGGACTTGACTGTCACCACAATGGCTGGAGTTTTAAAAGCAAATTGATGTGTGTGGCCGGCCTAATTTAAATCTACTCTTTGCATCTGTCACAAGGTAAGTTACTGTTCTATGGGGGTCATTCATCTGATGTCGATGGGCAGGACAGTCCTCTCTTCTATTCTCTTCTCCCGTCCTGTCCTTTCCCGTCCTGTCCTCTCGTCCTGTCCTCTCCAGTCCTGTCCTCTCCCGTCCCGTCCTGTCCTCTCCTCTCCTGTCCTGTCCTCTCCCATCCTGTCCTCTCCCGTCCTCTCCTGTCCTCTCCCGTCCTGTCCTCTCCCATCCTGTCCTCTCCCGTCCTGTCCTCTCCCATCCTGTCCTCTCCCATCCTCTCCTGTCCTCTCCCGTCCTGTCCTCTCCCGTCCTGTCCTGTCCTCTCCTGTCCTCTCCCATCCTGTCCTCTCCCGTCCTCTCCTGTCCTCTCCCGTCCTGTCCTCTCCCATCCTGTTCTCTCCTGTCCTCTCCCGTCCTGTCCTCTCCCGTCGTGTCCTCTCCTCTTCCGTCCTGTCCTCTCCCGTCCTGTCCTCTCCTCTCCCGTCCTCTCCTCTCCCGTCCTGTCCTCTCCCGTCCTGTCCTCTCCTATCCTGTCCTTTCCCGTCCTGTCCTCTCCCGTCCTGTCCTCTCCCGTCCTCTCCCGTCCTGTCCTCTCCCGTCCTGTCCTCTCCCGTCCTGTCCTCTCCCGTCCTCTCCCGTCCTGTCCTCTCCCGTCCTGTCCCGTCCTCTCCCGTCCTGTCCTCTCCCGTCCTGTCCTCTCCCGTCTTGTCCTGTGCTCTTCTGTCTTCTCCTCTAATTTTTGCATGTGGATAGATGTCTTGTGGTGGGGATATTGTTCCTCACTTGGGTCAAAGCAACTCAACTCTAAATCTGATTAAACAAGTGTAATCTTTAGTATAACAAAACAGTTGTGATAGCCTGTATATTTGAAGGTTAACAATGAACGCAAGTCAGATAGGCCTAAGTAATACAACATGTATGATCTATTGAGTGGCACATTGGGGTATTGAGAATGTATCATTGCTTGTTGAAAGCAGCAAGCCATTGACTCATTTTCATCTGATGAGGATTGAGTCAGTCAGTATGGCCTGTTTCTCTGTGTGTGTGTGTGTGTGTGTGTGTGTGTGTGTGTGTGTGTGTGTGTGTGTGTGTGTGTGTGTGTGTGTGTGTGTGTGTGTGTGTGTGTGTGTGTGTGTGTGTGTGTGTGTGTGTGTGTGTGTGTGTGTGTGCCAGCCGACCACAGAGTCTGTGCACCAGTAGAAAGAAAGAAGAAGGAGCCACTCACTCAACACACTGTTGGTGGAGGAGGAAATTACTTCTTCGGTCAGGGTCACAAAAACCCTCCACCCTATGGCTGTACCCGGCCCACCATGACATTTCCATGTGGCCCTCAACATTATCTATTACATAAGCAAAACCTTCCACAATATGCTATTGTATCATTTGCAAAAAATACGAAAATATTATTACGCTTTTATTGTGGGACAGACCATTGTTCCACCAGTCTTAGGATATGTGTTACTATTGTATGATGCAGGTCTGAAAAAAGGTTCACGTGATATTTGAATGTATCTGTGCCTAAAGTTCTGGGGTAGGGGAATCTGTTTCCAGACAGACTTGTGAACTCAGTATGCCACGTAGTGGAAAGAGACCCTGGAGGAATATATGAGCTTAGTCATACCGCCACGAGTGTGAGTGTGTTAAAGTGTGTGTGTGTGTGTGCGTGCGTGCGTTCACCCTCTGAATGGGATGATGTGATGAACTGAGCCGATTCACGTTCAAGCTAAAACAGCCCTACGGTACAATAACACAACAGTACTTCTTACCAAGCCGTATTCATTTCAGTTGCCTCCATTCTTTGTGACGTTTGGCACAGAATCCTATCAACATAGAGCAGAGTTTAAAATGGCCGCCGGCCTTTTCTCTCTCAACTGGTAGCAGTGTGACCCTGGGGGCCAGTGAAGTACTGTAGTGGTAGATGGTAGATATCAGAGGAAAGCTGTCAGAGAGATGTGAAACTGCAGTGTAACTGAAGCTTCCTGGGCTTTGTTTATTTTTCCTATGGCCCTAAAACATGGCTCCAACTAGGCCTACATGGACAAGCTGCAAAGTCAAACTTGGCTATAACATTATATATTTTTTGCCCTACAATATGCTTATTTTAAGGTTAAGGGTCAGAGCTTTTCCTTTGATCCTCCACCTCCTAGTATGTGTTTATACTTGTTCCTGTTTGGCTGAAGCAGTGTAGTAACCTGTAGCAGCTTATATTGTGGCTTCTACTGTTCCGCCTCTGTGATAAAATAGATTTGCTTCTCAAAGTTCTAAAGCAGATGAATAAAAGGATTGTGATCAGTAAACAAAACACCATAGGAAGGTTTGTTTAAAGCTAAACTAAATGATAGACATTTTCTATCACTTAGTAGGTCTATGTTGTTTGTGTTTAAAAAAGGCCTAGTTTTATAGTCAATGATTTACCATCACATATTGTTGTTATAGGCTACTGTAGACACGCAGTTGGTCCACTTCCTCCATTTTGTTGAAGTGGGAAACAGTTAAATAGCTGTCTGTTGCAGATGCACCTCTACAGGGTTAATGCAGTTAACCTTTTCGGGACAGCAGCACCCCCTGCTGATCATCAAATCCCCAAGCCAGTGTGCTGCTGACAGTAGCTTTCTACCTGGCTGTATGTGCAGTAAATGTGAGTTAGAGGGCTTCTCCAGACAGTTACCACAGCCACCTGCATTACAAAGCAAGAGGCCGGCATCATGATAAAGGAGCAGTACACTATGTTAACATGTAGACCTAACTCTCACTAACATTAGATAAGATGGTGGTATTAGTCTCGTAAATGTGACAGACCTGTAAATGGAGCATTAATTGCTGTGCTGTTGTATTGCATAACTGGCAACGATATTTAATATGTCAGTGGCAGGAAAGGGAAGTGGATATGAAGTGTGTGTGTGTGTGTGTGTGTGTGTGTGTGTGTGTGTGTGTGTGTGTGTGTGTGTGTGTGTGTGTGTGTGTGTGTGTGTGTGTGTGTGTGTGTGTGTGTGTGTGTGTGTGTGTGTGTGTGTGTGTGTGATAGTGAGGTGTAGGTGTGTTTATGTGTGTGTTGGGGTCAGACCGGGAGGCTTCCATCTCTATTACTGTAAGTCAGCAGAGTAAAGCTTGAACAGGAAGTGAGGATATTTGTGCGTCCCATATTACACCCTATTCTGTATCAAGTGCAATAGTTTTGGTCAAAAGTAGTGCACTAGATAGGGAATAGGGTGCCATTTGGAATGCACCCTATTTGATAGGTGAGGCAATCACTTAGTTACCCTGATGTGTGTGGTTAGCATGATGTAGCACCTAGCAAAACATAACATAGTGTTCAATCACAGGGCTTGTGAACAGAGCTAGTATGTTCACACAGCAACACTTCTCTCACAGCCAATTGCAGCTCAAATTCAGACCTTAACGCCTCGATCACACCGACAGCTTCATTGCATTTTGGTACACCAGGAGTACATTCAATTCCAATGGAATTCTGCGTTTGCCTTGCAGCATTGCGATGCAGAGGCAGTTGCAGTGCATTGTGTGTGGTGCATACGTTGGATTTATCGAACGTATGTATCAAACAGTATGCGTAGACGGCTTGACAGAAATGGTAGCAAAAAGTGAACATTGAACTTTTGTTTCACACATATCCAGATGATGCTGCGTACCATTTTGCTCAATGACGCTGTCGGTGTGATGGAGACGTAAACCCTCCTGATACCTCTCCCCCAGACCATTATACAAACAGACACAGGCCCTCTCACACATTTCCTTCAAAATCAAGCTGCCTTTTCACACTGACCAAACAACAGACCAAGCGGGGGCTGAGGAGGAAGATAAGAGGAGGGAGGAGATCTCATCTGCATTCAGCTCTTAAATAAAACACAACCTCTCAATGAACCTCACAGCCAGTCAGCCAATCACCTCACAGTCAGCCAGCCAGCCAATCACCTCACAGTCAGCCAGGCAGCCAACCAGTAGCCTACAGGCAGCATATCTGAGACATGCTGTGTGAAGAAGCATAATAAAAAGCCTATCACTATCATCCTGGAAAAAAACTATTTCAAATGTAGATTTGTTCCTGTGGGAGACTGTCAACTGTTTAAATAGGTCTCCTTGTGTATTTATCCATGTTGATTGACAGCTCGAGTCAAGTCAAAAGAAAGAAAGAGATGTGAATGAAGCTTGTGGCTGAAAAGTCTTCTAACTCCTCCTGGCTAATCTGGGGGATTAGAGCTATAAATGACAGCCAGGCGCTTGCTGATGATGAATGGCATGAACAGACATCTTGTGTCAAAACAGGTCCCTTTCTTTAAGAACTATATATAACAGTCACTTGCTGATGATGAATGGCATGAACAGACATCTTGTGTCAAAACAGGTCCCTTTCTTTAAGAACTATATATGGCAGTCACTTGCTGATGATGAATGCCATGAACAGACATCTTGTGTCAAAACAGGTCCCTTTCTTTAAGAACTATATATGACAGTCACTTGCTGATGATGAATGCCATGAACAGACATATTGTGTCAAAACAGGTCCCTTTCTTTAAGAACTATATATGGCAGTCACTTGCTGATGATGAATGCCATGAACAGACATCTTGTGTCAAAACAGGTCCCTTTCTTTAAGAACTATATATGACAGTCACTTGCTGATGATGAATGCCATGAACAGACATATTGTGTCAAAACAGGTCCCTTTCTTTAAGAACTATATATGGCAGTCACTTGCTGATGATGAATGCCATGAACAGACATCTTGTGTCAAAACAGGTCCCTTTCTTTAAGAACTATATATGGCAGTCACTTGCTGATGATGAATGCCATGAACAGACATCTTGTGTCAAAACAGGTCCCTTTCTTTAAGAACTATATATGGCAGTCACTTGCTGATGATGAATGCCATGAACAGACATCTTGTGTCAAAACAGGTCCCTTTCTTTAAGAACTATATATGGCAGTCACTTGCTGATGATGAATGCCATGAACAGACATCTTGTGTCATACAGGTTATTTTTATAAGAACAGCATGACACAAGACTGAGTCTAATTTTACTCCTCCGCAATACTTCTGTGAGCTTTGAAGCATTCGATGCAAGAAATGCAGATCAGTGTCAGCCCATGCTGTATTGTGTCCAGTTTTGGAATAACCTGAGGCTCGATCATATCCTGTAGCCTTGTCGTCTACTGTGCACGAATGTAAGGACTGTACATAAATCGTAGAACCTGCATAAAACCCACTATTACGTGGAGTTCATGTCAATGTACCGTGTGGTATGTTGACACATCTGTTCCAGGACATATCTGAAAGTGTTCTGCATCACACTGTAATGTATTACAGGCAGAGCCTCAGGCAGTAACAGCCAAATTGCTTTCTGAGCCAGAGTGTAAAATGTCTTTCTCATCTCTGTTTTTCTTTTTACATTTGAGTCAACGCTCTTATCCAGAGCAACTTACTTAGGGTTAAGTGCCTTGCTCAAGGGTACAGACAGACTTCCACCAAGTCATCTCGGAGATTCAAACCAGCAACCTTTCTGTTACTGGCCCTACCTCATGTTAAGTACCAGACAGAGAAGGACACACGGGGACACACACACAGCAGGAGGCCCAGTGGTCTGACACCACTTTATCAGATCACTGTAAAGTAGCATTTCATTACCCTGATTTTTCATGACAACAACAATATAAGTTACATCTATACAGCACAAACAGATCTGAGACCAGCTAAGAGTGTTTCATTACCATTTGAATCAACCCTAACATGATCAGCTCTGCTTTGTCTTGCTTATGCAAAGTGGACAGAAAGCAATGTGGACAGGTGGAGGGGAGGAAAGGTAGAGGAGGAGGAGAGTTGGGTGGGTGGAGGGGAGGAAAGGTAGAGGAAGAGGAGAGGTGGGTGGAGGGGAGGAAAGGTAGAGGAAGAGGAGAGGTGGATGGAGGGGAGGAAAGGTAGAGGAAGAGGAGAGGTGGGTGGAGGGGAGGAAAGGTAGAGGAAGAGGAGAGGTGGGTGGAGGGGAGAAAAGGTAGAGGAAGAGGAGAGGTGGGTGGAGGGGAGGAAAGGTAGAGGAAGAGGAGAGGTGGGTGGAGGTGAGGAAAGGTAGAGGAAGAGGAGAGGTGGGTGGAGGGGAGGAAGGTAGAGGAAGAGGAGAGATGGGTAGAGGGGAGGAAAGGTAGAGGAGGAGGAGAGGTGGGTGGAGGGGAGGAAAGGTAGAGGAAGAGGAGAGGTGGGTGGAGGTGAGGAAAGGTAGAGGAAGAGGAGAGGTGGGTGGAGGGGAGGAAAGGTAGAGGAAGAGGAGAGGTGGGTGGAGGGGAGGAAAGGTAGAGGAAGAGGAGAGGTGGGTGGAGGGGAGGAAAGGTAGAGGATGAGGAGAGGTGGGTAGAGGGGAGGAAAGGTAGAGGATGAGGAGAGATGGGTAGAGGGGAGGAAAGGTAGAGGAGGAGGAGAGGTGGGTGGAGGGGAGGAAAGGTAGAGGAAGAGGAGAGGTGGGTAGAGGGGAGGAAAGGTAGAGGACGAGGAGAGATGGGTAGAGGGGAGGAAAGGTAGAGGGGGAGGAGAGGTGGGTGGAGGGGAGGAAAGGTAGAGGAGGAGGAGAGGTGGGTGGAGGGGAGGAAAGGTAGAGGAAGAGGAGAGGTGGGTGGAGGGGAGGAAAGGTAGAGGAAGAGGAGAGATGGGTGGAGGGGAGGAAAGGTAGAGGAAAAGGAGAGGTGGGTGGAGGGGAGGAGAGGTGGGTGGAGGGGAGGAGAGGTGGGTGGAGGAGGGGAAAGGTAGAGGAGGAGGAGAGGTGGTGGAGGGGAGGAAAGGTAGAGGAGGAGGAGGAGAGATGGGTGGAGGGGAGGAAAGGTAGAGGAAGAGGAGAGGTGGGTGGAGGGGAGGAAAGGTAGAGGAGGAGGAGAGGTGGGTGGAGGGGAGGAAAGGTAGAGGAGGAGGAGGAGGAGAGGTGGGAAGGTGGAGGAGAGATGGGTGGAGAGGAGGGAAGGTGGGTGGGGGGAGGGAAGGTGGAGGAGAGGTGGTTGGAGGGGAGGGAAGGTAGAGGAGAGATGGGTGGAGAGGAGGGAAGGGAAGGTGGATGGAGGGGAGGAAAGGTGGAGGAGAGGTGGGTGGAGAGGAGGGAATGTGGAGGAGAGGTGGGTGGAGGGGAGGGAAGGTGGAGGGGAGGAAAGGTAGAGGAAGAGGAGAGGTGGGTGGGTGGGTGGAGGGGAGGGAAGGTGGGTGGAGGGAAGGTGGAGGAGAGGTGGGTGAAGAGGAGGGAAGGTGTAGAGGAGGAGAGTTGGGTAGAGAGGAGGAAAGGTAGAGGAAGAGGAGAGTTGGGTGGAGAGGAGGGAAGGGAAGGTGGAGGAAAGGGAAGGTGGAGGAGAGGTGGGTGGGTGGAGGGGAGGAAAGGTAGAGGAGGAGGAGAGGTGGGTGGAGGGGAGGAAAGGTAGAGGAAGAGGAGAGGTGGGTGGAGAGGAGGGAAGGTGGAGGAAAGGAAAGGTGGAGGAGAGGTGGGTGGAGGGAAGGAAAGGTAGAGGAGGAGGAGAGGTGGGTGGAGGGGAGGAAAGGTAGAGGAGGAGGAGAGGTGGGTGGGTGGAGGGGAGGAAAGGTAGAGGAGGAGGAGAGGTGGGTGGGTGGAGGGGAGGAAAGGTAGAGGAGGAGGAGAGGTGGGTGGAGGGGAGGAAAGGTAGAGGAAGAGGAGAGGTGGGTGGAGAGGAGGAAAGGTAGAGGAAGAGGAGAGGTGGGTGGAGAGGAGGGAAGGTGGAGGAAAGGAAAGGCAGAGGAGGTGGAGAGGTGGGTGGAGGGGAGGAAAGGGGATAGAGGTGGAGCAGAAAGCAGAATGTCCTGGCACGGTATCAGAAGGAGCGTTGCTAGGTGACGCTGTTAAAGGAAAAGAAAGTGAAGAGTGACACTCTTCTCAGGGAGAGAGAGGGAGAGAAAAAGAGGGAAAGAGAGAGAGGCATTGAGAGAGAGACAGAGGGAACTTGGGAGACGCTACCACTTCAGAGCCTTCCGGCATCTGGCTGCCACCGAGCTGCCGACACACATGGGCAAGCACACGGACAAACACACACACACATACAATTACACAGGAAGAGATACACACACGCATGGCCACATATTATTCATAAACACTCATAGAGCTCATAGACACTCATAGAGCTCATAGACACCCATAGAGCATAAATACTCATAGAGCTCATAGACACTCATAGAGCTCATAGACACTCATAGAGCATAAACACTCATAGAGCAAGGTCCCTTATGTTCACACATACACAGACAGAACCACACATAGGATTCCAGACCAACCAGATCTCCTTGACCATATGAAGCAGCAGCATCCCGTAGAATGCAGACTAAGAGGACAGTGACACCCTCTATCTAATTACACCCAGGATCCTTGATTCACACACAGAACAACCAAACTATACACACAAAGAACCATCCATCCATATGTACACACGCACAGACAAACCACAGGGCCTGTCAAACCACAGGGCCTTGTATTAGATCAGCTAATACAAAGCATCCCATATAGCACACATTGATATACTGTATCTTGTCTAGAGACAGAGGACACAGTGATATACTGTATCTTGTCTAGAGACAGAGGACACAGTGATATACTGTATCTAGATGAGAGCCAGAGGACACAGTGATATACTGTATCTAGAAGAGAGCCAGAGGACACAGTGATATACTGTATCTAGATGAGAGCCAGAGTTCACAGTGAGATACTGTATCTAGATGAGAGCCAGAGGACACAGTGATATACTGTATCTAGATGAGAGCCAGAGGACACAGTGATATACTGTATCTAGATGAGAGCCAGAGGACACAGTTATATACTGTATCTAGATGAGAGCCAGAGGACACAGTGATATACTGTATCTAGATGAGAGCCAGAGGACACAGTGATATACTGTATCTAGATGAGAGCCAGAGGACACAGTGATATACTGTATCTAGACGAGAGCCAGAGGACACAGTGATATACTGTATCTAGACGAGAGCCAGAGGACACAGTGATATACTGTATCTAGACGAGAGCCAGAGGACACAGTGATATACTGTATCTAGATGAGAGCCAGAGGACACAGTGATATACTGTATCTAGATGAGAGCCAGAGGACACAGTGATATACTGTATCCGCCGGATCCTAATTCACACAGAATGATCCATAGAGCTCGATTCACACTCTGTGAAGCCCATTTCTATCCCACTCACAGTATCTACAGTGCCTCCATAAGCACATACAATAAGACCTAGAGCTCATATTATTATCAGGTGCCAGACTGCTTCCGTTAGGATGACATGCTTCCTCACAAACAGGGAACAAACACGTTTATCAGTTATGAATTCTATCAATATTAGAGTTGGTTCTCATGAACTGTCTAATGTCACCCACCTGTCATTTTAATATCACCTTTTAGTCATTACAGGTTGATGAATAGCCACCTGTATGGCAATTTTCTTGTGATGCAGTACACACACACACACACACACACACACACACACACACACACACACACACACACACACACACACACACACACACACACACACACACACACACACACACACACACACACAAACGTACACTCACACACATGCTGAAGTCAGCAAGACAACAGTGGTACTCTGTGTAGACTAGACTACAAAGTCAACTGGCCTTTTAACTGCACAGTGCAGTGGCATCCCTCAAGTCTCTGCCAAGCAGCTCCTGTCTGATATCTGCACAGCCAGCAGTTTGAAGGAAGTGTTTTGGTGAAGTTCATTACAGAGAGAATCCCTCTGCTTTGAAGAGTAAGCAGTAAGCCACTGCTCAATGTTCTGACTCACTGAACCATGCTGGTACTGGAACATCAATACACCTGACATTGGAGGCATCTACAAGAATTTCGCTACACCCACAATAACATCTAGCTAAATATGTGTATGTGACCAATAAAATGTCATTTGATTTTTTATTTATTATTATTATTAAACCTTTATTTAACCAGGAAGTGCTCATTGAGATTTAAAATCTCTTTTTCAAGAGCGTCCTGGCCAAGATAGGCAGCACCAAGTTATTACAAAAATGACAGACAGACATCATGAAGAACTACAAGTAATCTAGTAAAAACCATAGGATTCATAAGAGTATAACAAAATCAAAAACAGAAAATTAAAAACATTGACAGGTCAGGGAATCAGTCTCAAGATCATTCATCAGTGATTTAAAAATACCAATCGGGAGTTCTTCCAGTTTAAAAGTATTTTGTAAGGTGTTCCAAGACGATGGCGCAGAGTACATAAAAGCCCTTTTACCAAATTCAGTTCGGACATTTGGAACAGTTAGCAGGATAAAGTCCAGCGAACGAAGAGAGTGCCCACCACATTTCTGAACAATAAAAATGCCCAAATAAAAAGGTAGTAAACCCAAAATGGCTTTGTAAATAAAAGTATACCAGTGACTGAGCCTACGAGTGACTAGAGAAGGCCAGCCAACCCTGGTATACAAAGTGCAGTGGTGCGTAAGGGTTTTGCAGTTTAAAATAAATCTCAAAGTGCCATGGTAAAGAGTGTAAATTGATCTCAAACACTGAGCGGAAGCATTCATATATAAAATATCCCCATAGTCTAGTAAAGGCATAAATGTAGCTGATACCAGCCTCCTGGCTTCAAAAGAAAAACAGGCCTTATTCCTAAAATAAAATCCCAATTTCAGCTTCAATGTTTTTGTAAATTGTTGAATATGCAATTTAAAAGAGAGGCCGTCATCAATTAAAATTCCAAGATGTTTATATGAGGTTACAGTCTCAATCTCAATTCCCTGACAGGTCATAATAGGTGATAAGTTCAGAGGTCTATTTCTCGCTTTAGAAAACACCATTCGTTTAGTTTTGTCAGTATTGAGGATAAACTTCAATTGACACAAGGTATGTTGAACTGTATAAAAAGCATTTAGCAAGTTTTGGAAAGCTTTTGTAAGAGACGGGCACAGCAGTAAATAACAGTATCATCAGCATAAAAATGAAGTTGCGCATTTTGGACATTTTTGTCTAAATTATTTATATAAATAGTGAATAAGAGAGGACCAAGTACAGAGCTTTGGGGCACACCATTACAGACAGACAATTTAACAGACATGAGCCCATCAACTTGAGTGCATTGAGTTCTATCAGACAGATAGTTAACAAACCATGCAACTGCATGCTCCGAAAGACCTACACTCGACAATCTCTGCCTTAGTATAGCATGATCAACTCTATCAAAAGCCATAGCGAGATCAATAAAAAGTGAGACACAGTGCTGTTTTTTGTCAAGGGCTTCAGTGATATCATTTAAAACCTTCATGGCTGCTGTAATTGTGCTATGCTTCTTCTCAAAGCCCGATTGGTACATTGATAAAATAGAGTTAGTAAATAAAAACTCTTTTAGCTGTTCACTCACAAGGGTTTCAAGTATTTTCACCAGGGGGGACAGCTTTGAGATTGGCCTATAATTATTTATTTGATTTTGACTACAGACTGATACAATGCAGGTTCATTTGTGCTCTGTCCTGCTGCATACTGGAAGTGTGCTTGGACCAATCAGACTGAATTTAGACAGAGACAAATGTATTGATTACAAAGGAATACACACACACACACACACACATACATACACATACATACTTTACACACACACACACACACACACACACACACACACACACACACACACACACACACACACACACACACACACACACACACACACACACACACACACACACACACACACACACACACACACACACACACACACACACACACACACTTATTCATATACCCTCCATGGATGCGTAGATCACCTGGGCCACCTTGCTCAATGATATCAATAGGCTGTCTCTACTCAGACATTGGTGTATTGTAATATACAGGTCAACTCCTGGTGGGATGGCAGAAATGTCCTTTTGATGGTTTTCTTTGTAAATTTAAAGCCATAGCTTTGTTCATCTTTATTAGCCTAGTTACTCCAGGGAATACTGGTAAAGGTCATCATGGACCAGGTCGTTGCTGTGATCCGGTTAATGGACAGAACTGTTTTAACATTCAATTACAATGTATAATCTTCCTCTTCTCCCCTCCCCTCCCACCTCTCATCGTATCCTCTCCATTCTTCTCTTCCTCTCCTCTCCTCTCATCCTTTTCTTCTCTCCTTTCATCTCTTCCTCTCCTCTCCTTCTCTCCTCTTCAAGGATAACCATTCAGATGAATCGGAAGTGGAACCTCTTCATGTTGAATATGATGATTCACGCCATATTTGTCGTGACTCCGTCTTTCTGTCCCTCTCTCGATATTTTAGACGTAAAACACAATCTTGTGTTGTCGTTCCTTGTGAGGATATATACACAATGATCACTGAAATGACCCTTAAAGTACAGCGGATGAGGTCTGTTAGGATTTTAACAGCGGCTATTACTGTACTTATGTCCATCTATTATCTACGTGCAGGCCTTACTCAGTGAGGAGAGAGAATGGAGAGACATTTAGGAGCTGTGATTGCAGGGCTTTTTGGTGACTCGTTGGGTATGACATTTGTTTACAAGTAGAATACATTTATTTCTATGCAAATGTTCACACCGTCTGGATCACGATGAGGGAAATTAGAGCAGGTTAATTAGCATAGTGTGTAATGTCTGATGACATTCTCCCTCCATCTGTAATTCTAGCTGACTTAGCGTGTGTGTGTGTGTGTGTGTGTGTGTGTGTGTGTGTGTGTGTGTGTGTGTGTGTGTGTGTGTGTGTGTGTGTGGGTGGGTGTGTGGGGTGTGTGGGTGGGTGTGGGTGGGTGGGTGGGTGGGTGGGTGGGTGGGTGTGTGGGTGGGTGGGGGTGGGTGGGTGTGTGTGTGTGTGGGGGTGGGTGGGTGGGTGGGTGGGTGTGTGGGTGGGTGTGTGTGTGTGTGTGAGTGACTTGGCGTGTTGCTCTCCCTCCTCTGCAGGACATCTGTCGGTAATCTGTCCAGTCAGCTTCAGATTTAGAATCACACACACGTTTTGCAGTGCAGTGTTTCACGGGGCCAAAGATTCAATTTAACGTTAGGCAGCCATGTAGTGTATTCTCTCCCTACCTACCTGCCCACTGGACTGGATGAGTGGGCAAAGCTAAAGCTGCAACAGAAATCAATCAGGAAGTAAAATTCCCAATGAGGAAGCTGACATGATCACTTTTATGATGTGCGGTTTATATTGTGTATCTGGATGTGTAGCGAAGGGAATACAATATTTAGGCTACATGAATAATCAGGGATAACGTGGCCCACGCCATGTTAGTTGAAATGACAGAAAAGCTCATGCTCATACAAGCATTATAGGGAGTCCTCATGACAGTCTCTGATGGAACAGGGTCCATTGCCTGCACAAAGGTCTCTGATGCTATCTTACTCTGAGCCTTCAGCATTTCAGACCCTGTTACTTCAGATGGCTCAATGACTATTGGACCTACAGTAGGTACAGATAATGTAGTGGTATTATCATTGTCATCTTTTGTGATGAGCAATGGAGTATTGGTCACTTTGGGTGTGTCTCAATAGTCTCTCCTCGTGCCCTTCCGGCAATCTACACTGACATGAATGAAATGAACAGGTGAAAGCATCCTCCATAATTGATTTGTCTGTGTTCAGATCAGTAAAGAGGAGGAAGCCACTTTAGACTATTGAGATGCGGCCTTCTTTGTACTATGGGTCATGGGGACGACTACTGAGATGCAACCTTTGTACTGCAGTATGGGTAGTGGGGCTCATACAATTTGCTCGTGGAGCTCCTGTTTAGCTAGCTGATCTGTAGCCGTCTCATGTTCTGAGAACATCACTCTTATCAGACATCACAGTCACTGTAAAGAAGGTAAGGCTGCCATGTGCCAAGAACATAGTGCCAGTGTTGCCAGGGTAACGGCGCCTTCAGTTCCAACACACTGTGGTTGTAGTTGTCATGGCTGTAGAAATGTGTGTGGAGCCTTTGGGGTTGAGTGACAGATTGGAAAAAGGGACATCGATTATAGAAATTGAATGGTCATAATAACGTAATTTCTTACAATTTTGAGTACGGCACAGCATTCTTTTTTTCAACCAGAGATTGAATGTACACTTGACTTTTCTGACACTGTGATGCAACATGGTTGTGTGTTGATGAGGATTTAAGGGGCGCACTATTCTGCTCTCCCACTTGTTAGCCGATGCCTGGACACAGCTTGGGCATCTGATCTAACGTGTTAGGTGTTAGATAACACCTACCGTATGGCACCAGAGTCAGCGTGTAAATGAAGGTCATTCAGTCACTACACATATAACTGACCTACAATCATGTTATAGAGCTGTAATAGTCTACAGTGTTTTGTTATGAATATTTACCTTCTAACACTGTAGGTCTGTTCTAGAATTCTTTGTTTATTATTGAGGGGACAGCAACATTTCATTTGAAATGTATTATTTCACACCGATTTGAACCTGAATGACCTGTGCTCCCCAAGGAGGAAAAGGTTAGCCTAAGAGCTGTAAGTTAGTGTTTGGACTGAATGGGCAATTATTTAAGATATACTGTAGTGTGCAGCCCTCCATATTCCTGCTGTTCACCACATTTACCCCTAAAACACTGTGTTATTCACCTCCAGCTACAGTATCTACCTCAATACTCCAGTATCACTACACATTTACCCCTAAAACACTGTGTTATTCACCTCCAGCTACAGTATCTACCTCAGTACTCCAGTATCACTACACATTTACCCCTAAAACACTGTGTTATTTACCTCCAGCTACAGTATCTACCTCAGTACTCCAGTATCACTATACATTTACCCCTAAAACACTGTGTTATTCACCTCCAGCTACAGTATCTACCTCAGTACTCCAGTATCACTACACATTTACCCCTAAAACACTGTGTTATTCACCTCCAGCTACAGTATCTACCTCAGTACTCCAGTATCACTACACATTTACCCCTAAAACACTGTGTTATTCACCTCCAGCTACAGTATCTACCTCAGTACTCCAGTATCACTACACATTTACCCCTAAAACACTGTGTTATTCACCTCCAGCTACAGTATCTACCTCAGTACTCCAGTATCACTACACATTTACCCCTAAAACACTGTGTTATTCACCTCCAGCTACAGTATCTACCTCAGTACTCCAGTATCACTACACATTTACCCCTAAAACACTGTGTTATTTACCTCCAGCTACAGTATCTACCTCAGTACTCCAGTATCACTACACATTTACCCCTAAAACACTGTGTTATTCACCTCCAGCTACAGTATCTACCTCAATACTCCAGTATCACTACACATTTACCCCTAAAACACTGTGTTATTCACCTCCAGCTACAGTATCTACCTCAATACTCCAGTATCACTACACATTGTCCATTTGGTATTGGCACTGACCTTGTCACGCCCTGGTCGAAGTATTTTGTGTTTATCTTCATGTATTGGGTCAGGCCAGGGTGTGGCATGGATTTTTGTATGTGGTGTGTATATATTGGGATTGTAGCTAGTGGGGTGATCTAGCAAAGTCTATGACTGTCTGGAGTGGTTCTCAATCAGAGGCAGGTGTTCGTTGTATCGTTGTCTCTGATTGGGAACCATATTTAGGCAGCCATATTCTTTGAGTTTGTCGTGGGTGATTGTCCTTAGTGTCCTTGTTCCTGTCTATGTGTTAGTGTACTCAAGTACAGGCTGTTTCGGTTTTCGTTATGTTTATTGTTTTTTGTAGTGTTTGTATTTAGATTCGTGTTACGTTTGTTTATTAAAACATGGATCGCAATCTACACGCTGCATTTTGGTCCGACTCTCCTTCACACCAAGAGAACCGTTACAGAATTACCCACCACAAACGGACCAAGCAGCGTGTCAACAGGCAGGAGCCACAGGAGAGGCAACAGAGGCAGCAGGAGCAGCAGCAGCTGCAGTGGGAGAGGCTGCACTACCTGGAGAAATGGACATGGGAGGACGAACTGGATGGTAAAGGACCCTGGGCTCAGCCTGGAGAATATCGACGCCCCAAGGAAGAACTGGAGGCGTCGAAAGCTGAGAGGCGCAGGTATGAGGAGGCAGCACGGCGTAGCGGATGGAAGCCCGAGAGTCAGCCCCAAAAATTTATTGGGGGGGCTCACAGGGAGTAGGGCTACGCTAGGTAGGAGACCTACGCTAACTTCCTGTGGTTACCGGGTGGCTAGAGAGACCGGGCAGGCACCGTGTTATGCAGTGGTGCACACGGTGTCCCCAGTGCGGTTGCATAGCCCGGTGCGGTATATTCCAGCTCCGCGTATCGGCCGGGCTAGATTGAGCGTCGAGCCAAATGCCATGAAGCTGGCTCTACGCATCTGGTCCCCAGTGCGTCTCCTTGGGCCGGCTTACATGGCACCAGCCTTGCGCTCGGTGTCTCCGGTTCGCCTGCATAGCCCAGTGCGGGCTATTCCACCTCGCCGCACTGGCAGGGCGACCGAAAGTATTCAACCAGGTAAGGTTGGGCAGGCTCGGTGCTCAAGAGCTCCAGTGCGCCTGCACGGTCCGGTCTATCCAGTACCACCTCCACACCCCAGCCCTCCGGTAGCAGCTCCCCGCATCAGGCTTCCTGTGCGTGTCCTCGGTTCAGTACCACCAGTGCCAGCACCACGCATCAGGCATACAGTGCGCCTCGCCTCTCCTGCGCTGTCGGAGTCTCCCGCCTCTCCAGCGCTGTCGGAGCCTTTCTCCTCTCCTGTGCTGCCGGAGTCTCCCGTCTGTTCAGCGCAGCCAGAGCGGCCAGCCTGCATGGAGCAGCCAGAGCTGCCAGCCTGCATGGAGCAGTCAGAGATGTCAGTCTGCATGGAGCAGCCAGAGATGTCAGCCTGCATGGAGCAGTCAGAGCTGTCAGTCTGCATGGAGCAGCCAGAGATGTCAGTCTGCATGGAGCAGCCAGAGATGTCAGTCTGCAAGGAGCAGCCAGAGCTGTCAGTCTGCATGAAGCAGCCAGAGCTGTCAGTCTGCATGAAGCAGCCAGAGATGTCAGTCTGCATGAAGCAGCCAGAGCTGTCAGTCTGCATGAAGCAGCCAGAGCTGCCAGTCTGCAAGGAGCTGCCAGTCTGCAAGGAGCTGCCAGTCTGCACGGAGCCGCCAGAGCTGCTAGTCTGTAAGAAGCTGCCAGAGCTGTCAGCCTACATGGAACAGCCAGAGCCGCCAGTCAGCGTGGAGCAGCCAGAGCCGCCAGTCAGCATGGAGCAGCCAGATCTTTCAGTCTGCCAGGATCCGCCAGTCAACCAGACTCTTCCAGATCTGCCAGTCAACCAGACTCTTCCAGATCTGCCAGTCAACCAGACTCTTCCAGATCTGCCAGTCAACCAGACTCTTCCAGATCCGCCAGTCAACCAGACTCTTCCAGATCCGCCAGTCAGCCAGACTCTTCCAGATCTGCCAGTCAGCCAGACTCTTCCAGATCTGCCAGTCAACCAGACTCTTCCAGATTTGCCAGTCAACCAGACTCTTCCAGATCTGCCAGTCAACCAGACTCTTCCAGATCCGCCAGTCAACCAGACTCTTCCAGATCCGCCAGTCAGCCAGACTCTTCCAGATCTGCCAGTCAGCCAGACTCTTCCAGATCTGCCAGTCAACCAGACTCTTCCAGATTTGCCAGTCAACCAGACTCTTCCAGATTTGCCAGTCAACCAGACTCTTCCAGATTTGCCAGTCAACCAGACTCTTCCAGATCCGCCAGTCAGCCGTGTTCTGCCAGAACTGCCAGTCGGCCAGGATCTGCCAGTTGGCCAGGATCTGCCAGTCGGCCAGGATCTGCCAGTCGGCCAGGATCCGCCAGATCCGCCAGTCAGCCAGGATCTGGTAGATCTATCTACCTGCCTGAGCTTCCTCTCACTCCTGAGCTTCCTCTCACTCCTGAGCTTCCTCTCACTCCCGAGCTTTCTCTCACTCCCGAGCTTTCTCTCACTCCCGAGCTTTCTCTCACTCCCAAGCTTTCTCTCACTCCCGAGCTTTCTCTCACTCCCGAGCTTTCTCTCACTCCCGAGCTTTCTCTCACTCCCGAGCTTTCCCTCGGTCCCGAGCTGCCCTTCAGTCCCGATCTGCTCCTCAGTCCAGTGGGGTTCTGGGTGAGGACTACTAGGCCATGGTCGGCGGCGAGCATGGACTATCCAGGGACGCGAGGAGAGGGGACTAAGACATTGACTGAGTGGGGTCCACATCCCGCGCCGGAGCCGCCACCATGGACAGACGCCCACCCGGACCCTCCCTATTGTTTTGAGGTGCGTTCGGGAGTCCGCACCTTAGGGGGGGTGGGTTCTGTCACGCCCTGGTCAAAGTATTTTGTGTTTATCTTCATGTATTGGGTCAGGCCAGGGTGTGGCATGGATTTTTGTATGTGGTGTGTATATATTGGGATTGTAGCTAGTGGGGTGATCTAGCAAAGTCTATGGCTGTCTGGAGTGGTTCTCAATCAGAGGCAGGTGTTTATCGTTGTCTCTGATTGGGAACCATATTTAGGCAGCCATATTCTTTGAGTTTGTCGTGGGTGATTGTCCTTAGTGTCCTGTTTCGGTTTTCGTTATGTTTATTGTTTTTTGTAGTGTTTGTATTTAGATTCGTGTTACATTTGTTTATTAAAACATGGATCGCAATCTACACGCTGCATTTTGGTCCGACTCTCCTTCACACCAAGAGAACCGTTACAGACCTTGAATATAGCTGACATACTTCTGTTTTTGTCCTTTTCTTCCTCTCTTATTTCTCAAGTTTCTATATTTTTATGTTTGTATTAGTTAAACTGTTATGATATTGAATACTGCACTGTTGGATATGGCTTACAGTTAACCATGTCACTGTACATGTGCATGTGACAAATCAAACTTGACTCTGGCATAATATTCTTAGTAGTACAGAAGTGTCATACATCAACATCAGTTATTTTGTGAACCACTGTAACCCTCAGACCACTGTAACCCTCAGACCACTGTAAACCTCAGACCACTGTAAACCTCAGACCACTGTAACCCTCAGACCACTGTAACCCTCAGACCACTGTAAACCTCAGACCACTGTAAACCTCAGACCACTGTAAACCTCAGACCACTGTAACCCTCAGACCACTGTAACCCTCAGACCACTGTAAACCTCAGACCACTGTAACCCTCAGACCACTGTAACCCTCAGACCACTGTAACCCTCAGACCACTGTAAACCTCAGACCACTGTAACCCTCAGACCACTGTAACCCTCAGACCACTGTAAACCTCAGACCACTGAAAAACCTCAGACCACTGTAACCCTCAGACCACTGTAACCCTCAGACCACTGTAAACCTCAGACCACTGTAAACCTCAGACCACTGTAACCCTCAGACCACTGTAACCCTCAGACCACTGTAACCTTCAGACCACTGTAACCCTCAGACCACTGTAACCCTCAGACCCTTGTAACCCTCAGACCCTTGTAACCCTCAGACCCTTGTAAACCTCAGACCACTGTAAACCTCAGACCACTGTAAACCTCAGACCACTGTAACCCTCAGACCCTTGTAACCCTCAGACCCTTGTAACCCTCAGACCCTTGTAAACCTCAGACCACTGTAACCCTCAGACCACTGTAAACCTCAGACCCTTGTAACCCTCAGACCCTTGTAACCCTCAGACCCTTGTAAACCTCAGACCACTGTAACCCTCAGACCACTGTAAACCTCAGACCACTGTAACCCTCAGAACACTGTAACCTTCAGACCACTGTAACCCTCAGACCACTGTAACCCTCAGACCACTGTAAACCTCAGACCACTGTAACCCTCAGACCACTGTAGCCCTCAGACCACTGTAACCCTCAGACCACTGCAACCCTCAGACCACTGTAACCCTCAGACCACTGTAACCTTCAGACCACTGTAACCCTCAGACCACTGTAACCCTCAGACCACTGTAACCCTCAGACCACTGTAGCCCTCAGACCACTGTAACCCTCAGACCACTGTATCCCTCAGACCACTGTAACCCTCAGAAAGTAGCCAGGAGACCCAGTCACAACTCACAAGGGAATTACTGCCATCTGCACAGCACACACACACACACACACACACACACACACACACACACACACACACACACACACACACACACACACACACACACACACACACACACACACACACACACGTACAGTATATACAGTTGTTACTATCTATCTGTGGGTGTAGTAGTACTGTGGTGTGGATTATAATGACAGGTGGGTAGTAGGTGAGATGGAAAGCAGCCAGGAGACCCAGTCACAACTCACAAGGGAATTACTGCCATCTGCACAGCACACACACACACACACACACACACACACACACACACACACACACACACACACACACACACACACACACACACACAGCAGAGTCCTAAGCCTGCTACCAATTATATTAATGAACCTAACAACACCCGGGCCTGAGCAGGGAACGAGGGCGTCGTCTTAAGACCTCAGCAGGTTTGAGGCCCTTTGAGTGCAACACTCCCCCCTCCTCCACCCACATAGACACACACATATGTGAGCGCACACATACACATGCGCGTGCGTGCATGCGTATACACAAACACACACACAAGACCTTTCATACTCACTTACACATACACTCCCCTCTCTCCATGTAGCACAGCTAGGTAACAGGAAGGCTAAAAATATCTCCTGGTCATTGGCTAGCCAGTTTGGTCCATCTGCTTCCTAACCCTTAGGTAAGTAAAGAACTGAAGGGAGAGAGACAGAGAGACAAGGCAAGAAGGGCATTCTATGCCATCAAAAGGAACATAAATTTCAACATACCAATTAGGATCTGGCTAAAAATACTTGAATCAGTCATAGAGCCCATTGCCCTTTATGGTTGTGAGGTCTGGGGTCCGCCCACCAACCAAGACTTCACAAAATGGGACAAACACCAAATTGAGACTCTGCACGCAGAATTCTGCAAAAATATCCTCCGTGTACAACGTAGAACACCAAATAATGCATGCAGAGCAGAATTATGCCGATACCCACTAATTATCAAAATCCAGAAAAGAGCTGTTAAATTCTATAACCACCTAAAAGGAAGCGATTGCAAAACCTTCCACAACAAAGCCATCACCTACAGAGAGATGAACCTGGAGAAGAGTCCCCTAAGCAAGCTGGTCCTGGGGCTCTGTTCACAAACACACCCTACAGAGTCCCAGGACAGCAGCACAATTAGACCCAACCAAATCATGAGAAAACAAAAAGACTTGACACATTGGAAAGAATTAACAAAAAAACAGAGCAAACTAGAATGCTATTTGGCCCTACACAGAGAGTACACAGCGGCAGAATACCTGACCACTGTGACTGACCCAAAATTAAGGAAAGCTTTGACTATGTACAGACGAGCGAGCATAGCCTTGCTACTGAGAAAGGCCGCCGTAGGCAGACACGGCTCTCAAGAGAAGACAGGCTATGTGCTCAGTGCCCACAAAATGAGGTGGAAACTGAGCTGCACTTCCTAACCTCCTGCCCAATGTATGACCATATTAGAGAGACATATTTCCCTCAGATTACACAGATCCACAAAGAATTCGAAAACAAATCCAATTTTGAAAAACTCCCATATCTACTGGGTGAAATTCCACAGTGTGCCATCACAGCAGCAAGATTTGTGACCTGTTGCCACGAGAAAAGGGCAACCAGTGAAGAACACGCACCATTGTAAATACAACCCATATCTATGCTTATTTATTTTATCTTGTGTCCTTTACCATTTGTATATTGTTAAAACACTGTATATATATAATATGACATTTGTGGTGTCTTTGTTGTTTTGAAAACTTCTGTATGTGTGATGTCTACTGTTCATTTTTATTGTTTATTTCACTTTATATGTTGTCTACCTCACTTGCTTTGGCAATGTTAACACATGTTTCCCATGCCAATAAAGCCCTTGAATTGAATTGAATTGAGAGAGACAAAGGGAGAGAGAGACAGGGAGAGAGAGAGAGAGAGAGAGACAGAGAGAGAGAGAGAGAGAGAGAGATACAGAGATACAGAGTTCTCAATTGGTACAACATATATAGAGTACTGTACACACTACAATTACTTAGGTTTAAAAATAATCTCAACTAGACACCTTGAGGCAGTGAATGAATTTAGAGAGAAAGCACGCAGGGCATTCTACGCCATTAAAAAGCTCATTGAAATTGAAATACCTATTAAAACTAATTGAATATGTCATTGAACCAATTGCAGCGAGGTGTGGGGTCCACTTGCAAAACAAGATTTCATCAAATGGGACAAACACCCCATTGAAACCCTTCATGCAGAGTTCTATAAGATTCTCCTACAAGTCCAGAGGAAAACTACAAACAATGCATGCAGGGCAGAATTCGGCCAATATCCACTAATAATAAAAACTCAAAAAAGAGCAAATAAGTTTTGGAAACGTCTAAAATACAGTGACCCCCTCTCATATCACTACCAAGCCCTGCAATGCCAAGAGCTGAGCAAAGAAAAGAGTCCCCTCATCCAGCTGGTCCTGAGGCTGAGTTCACAAACCTGTTCTACTAACACACTGCAGCCTCAGGACCAGAACATCCAAACAATCAGAATAAACCAAATTACAACACAGTCAAAACAAAACTACATTGCTTATTGGGAAACACACGCACAAAGCAAAATGCAGTGCTATCTGGCCCTAAATCGACAGTACACCGTGGCTAAATATTTGACCATGGTTACTGAAAAACCTTGACAAAGTACAGGCTCAGTGAGCACAGCCTTGCCATTGAGAAGGGTAGACACAGGAAAACCTGGCTCCCTGTAGAGGAAAGGCTGTGCAACCACTGCACAACAACAGAACCTGAGACGGAGCTGCATTTCCTGACAAAATGTCAAAAATATAAAATAATTAGAGAGTGTCATTTTCCCAAATTTGAAACCCTTATTCAAGGTTTCAAAGACCTCTCTGATGAGGATAGGCTACCCGTCCTGTTGGGGGAGGACGCAGAGAGCTGTGGGTTGGCATCGCACTACATTGCAGCCTGCCATAAGTTGAGGGACAGTGTCTGACAGACCAATCTGTCACATGTCCTCTACTCTACTCTACTGTATGCTTATTGTTATTGTTGAATGTATGGTTATTTTGACGCTTGGTTATTGTTGTTAGCGTTGTCCCGTTGACCTATATGATTTTTATTTTTATTTCATTTTTATATTGTATATATCCAAAATAAGCTTTAGCAATATGTACATTGTTACGTCATGCCAATAAAGCAAATTGAATTTAATTGAATTGAGAGAGAGACAGAGGAAGAGAGAGAGAGAGAGACAGAGAGAGAGAGAGAGAGAGAGAGAGAGAGAGACAAAGAGAGAGAGAGAGGAAGAGACAGTGAGAGACAGAGAGAGAGAGACAGAGAGAGAGAGAGAGAGACAGAGAGAGGATGAGACAGTGCGACAGTGAGAGAGAGAGACAGAAAGAGAGACAGAGAGAGACAGAGAGAGAGACGAAGAGAGACAAAGAGAGAGAGACAGAGAGAGAGAGGGAGAGAGAGAGGAAGAGAGACAAAGAGAGAGAGACAGAGAGAGAGAGGAAGAGAGACAAAGAGAGAGAGACAGAGAGAGGGAGAGAGAGAGAGAGGAAGAGAGACAAAGAGAGAGAGATAGAGACAGAGAGAGAGAGGAAGAGAGACAAAGAGAGAGATAGAGACAGAGAGAGAGAGAGGAAGAGAGACAAAGAGAGAGTGAGAGACAGAGAGAGAGAGAGGAAGAGGCAAAAGAAAGAAAGAGAGAGTGTGTGCACACTATTTGTTTTGTGTGTGTTTGAGGGCTCGATGAACTCTTACTAGAACATGCTCTTACTATTCTACCTCAGTACAGTTTTGACATGAAGTTATATCAAAGGGTTAGAGGCAGGTGCCCACCTGTAGATTCCATTTATGGGACGCAGGTAGGGAGGGGTGTATGAAAGGGGTGTAGTGGTCAATGTGTGGGGTGGTGTCGGGGGAATGGAGGTTATAGTACAGCAAAACCTATAGTTTCCCCAAATCCCCTTAACATCTTCCAATCTGTCCATATGACGGTGAAACAATGTAAGCCTCTTAGTCGTAATCCACAGCCTGTGGGGAGGTGAGTGTATGCCACAGGGCTGTAGATGCTGTCCCTTGGGCACAGGGTTCTATGCATTTCCCCATAGGATAACCCTTTGAAGAACCCTTTTTGGTTCCAGCTAGAAGTCTTCTGTGTTTCATGTATAATCCTTTCCACAGAGAGGGCTCTACATGGAACCAAAAAGGATTCTACCTGGAACCAAAAAGGGTTCATCTATGGGGACAGCCGAAGAACCCTTTTGGAACCCTTTTTTTCTAAGTGTGTGGGATCAGCGCACAGTACCCTCGACCCAAACCTTGGGTTATGTTGGCTGGCCCCCTGGTGTTGCCCTGGTGTTGTCGACAACATGCTCCAACCAACTGAGCTGTATTGGAACCATACGTGTTTGTCAGTGTTCTATTTCTGTCCTAATATTTTCCCTTCCACATGTTCCAACCTGTGAGTTCTGTGAGAGGGCCTTATAGAACTGTCTCATATTCCAACCTGTGAGTTCTGTGAGAGGGCCTTATAGAAGTGTCTCATATTCCAACCTGTGAGTTCTGTGAGAGGGCCTTATAGAACTGTCTCATATTCCAACCTGTGAGTTCTGTGAGAGGGCCTTATAGAAGTTCCTCATATTCCAACCTGTGAGTTCTGTGAGAGGGCCTTATAGAACTGTCTCATATTCCAACCTGTGAGTTCTGTGAGAGGGCCTTATAGAAGTGTCTCATATTCCAACCTGTGAGTTCTGTGAGAGGGCCGTATAGAAGTTCCTCATATTCCAACCTGTGAGTTCTGTGAGAGGGCCTTATAGAACTGTCTCATATTCCAAACTGTGAGTTCTGTGAGAGGGCCTTATAGAACTGTCTCATATTCCAACCTGTCAGTTCTGTGAGAGGGCCGTATAGAAGTGTCTCATATTCCAACCTGTGAGTTCTGTGAGAGGGCCTTATAGAACTGTCTCATATTCCAACCTGTGAGTTCTGTGAGAGGGCTTATAGAAGTTCCTCATATTCCAACCTGTGAGTTCTGTGAGAGGGCCTTATAGAACTGTCTCATATTCCAACCTGTGAGTTCTGTGAGAGGGCCTTATAGAAGTGTCTCATATTCCAACCTGTGAGTTCTGTGAGAGGGCCTTATAGAAGTGTCTCATATTCCAAACTGTGAGTTCTGTGAGAGGGCCTTATAGAAGTTCCTCATATTCCAACCTGTGAGTTCTGTGAGAGGGCCTTATAGAACTGTCTCATATTCCAACCTGTGAGTTCTGTGAGAGGGCCTTATAGAAGTGTCTCATATTCCAACCTGTGAGTTCTGTGAGAGGGCCTTATAGAAGTGTCTCATATTCCAAGCTGTCAGTTCTGTGAGAGGGCCCTATAGAATTGTCTCATATTCCAAACTGTGAGTTCTGTGAGAGGGTCTTATAGAAGTGTCTCATATTCCAAACTGTCAGTTCTGTGAGAGGGCCTTATAGAAGTGTCTCATATTCCAAACTGTCAGTTCTGTGAGAGGGCCTTATAGAAGTGTCTCATATTCCAAGCTGTCAGTTCTGTGAGAGGGCCTTATAGAAGTGTCTCATATTCCAAGCTGTCAGTTCTGTGAGAGGGTCCTATAGAAGTGTCTCATATTCCAAGCTGTCAGTTCTGTGAGAGGGCCCTATAGAAGTGTCTCATATTCCAAGCTGTCAGTTCTGTGAGAGGGCCTTATAGAAGTGTCTCATATTCCAAGCTGTCAGTTCTGTGAGAGGGCCTTATAGAAGTGTCTCATATTCCAAGCTGTCAGTTCTGTGAGAGGGCCTTATAGAAGTGTCTCATATTCCAAGCTGTCAGTTCTGTGAGAGGGCCTTATATAAGTGTATCATATTCCAAGCTGTCAGTTCTGTGAGAGGGCCCTATAGAAGTGTATCATATTCCAAGCTGTCAGTTCTGTGAGAGGGCCCTATAGAAGTGTCTCATATTCCAAGCTGTCAGTTCTGTGAGAGGGCCTTATATAAGTGTATCATATTCCAAGCTGTCAGTTTTGTGAGAGGGCCCTATAGAAGTGTATCATATTCCAAGCTGTCAGTTCTGTGAGAGGGCCCTATAGAAGTGTCTCATATTCCAAGCTGTCAGTTCTGTGAGAGGGCCTTATAGAAGTGTCTCATATTCCAAGCTGTCAGTTCTGTGAGAGGGCCTTATAGAAGTGTCTCATATTCCAAACTGTCAGTTCTGTGAGAGGGCCGTATAGAAGTGTCTCATATTCCAACCTGTGAGTTCTGTGAGAGGGCCTTATAGAAGTGTCTCATATTCCAAACTGTCAGTTCTGTGAGAGGGCCGTATAGAAGTGTCTCATATTCCAAGCTGTCAGTTCTGTGAGAGGGCCGTATAGAAGTGTCTCATATTCCAAGCTGTCAGTTCTGTGAGAGGGCCTTATATAAGTGTATCATATTCCAAGCTGTCAGTTTTGTGAGAGGGCCCTATAGAAGTGTATCATATTCCAAGCTGTCAGTTCTGTGAGAGGGCCCTATAGAAGTGTCTCATATTCCAAGCTGTCAGTTCTGTGAGAGGGCCTTATAGAAGTGTCTCATATTCCAAGCTGTCAGTTCTGTGAGAGGGCCTTATAGAAGTGTCTCATATTCCAAACTGTCAGTTCTGTGAGAGGGCCGTATAGAAGTGTCTCATATTCCAACCTGTGAGTTCTGTGAGAGGGCCTTATAGAAGTGTCTCATATTCCAAACTGTCAGTTCTGTGAGAGGGCCGTATAGAAGTGTCTCATATTCCAAGCTGTCAGTTCTGTGAGAGGGCCCTATAGAAGTGTCTCATATTCCAAGCTGTCAGTTCTGTGAGAGGGCCTTATATAAGTGTATCATATTCCAAGCTGTCAGTTCTGTGAGAGGGCCCTATAGAAGTGTCTCATATTCCAAGCTGTCAGTTCTGTGAGAGGGCCTTATAGAAGTGTCTCATATTCCAAGCTGTCAGTTCTGTGAGAGGGCCTTATAGAAGTGTCTCATATTCCAAGCTGTCAGTTCTGTGAGAGGGCCTTATAGAAGTGTCTCATATTCCAAGCTGTCAGTTCTGTGAGAGGGCCGTATAGAAGTGTCTCATATTCCAAGCTGTCAGTTCTGTGAGAGGGCCGTATAGAAGTGTCTCATATTCCAAGCTGTCAGTTCTGTGAGAGGGCCTTATAGAAGTGTCTCATATTCCAAGCTGTCAGTTCTTTTAGTGTGACACAAAACACTGTGGGCCTGCATGTTATCACAGAGAGGTTCTGTGGTTATTGTCAGTGTCACATCTTGGCAGACTCAAGGATTAGAGGAGTAAAAATAGCTATTTCTGTCTCTGTGTTAGGTGAGGATCTGACAGGCTGGCCAGGTGGCTGTATGGGGAAGGGTCAGAAGAGCTGAATCAGTGTACACAACGCTGTAACAACTGCATAATTGTCTTTTAACATAGATTTTATTACTTGTAGTCCAGGTGTATCAAGTGTCACGTTCTGACCTTAGTTCCTTTGTTTTTGTCTGTGTTTTAGTATGGTCAGGGCGTGAGTTGGGGTGGGCAGTCTATGTTTGTTTTTCTATGTGGGTTTTTGAGTTCGGCCTAGTATGGTTCTCAATCAGAGGCAGCTGTCAATTGTTGTCCCTGATTGAGAATCATACTTAGGCAGCCTGGGTATCACTTTCGGTTTGTGGGTGTTTGTTTCTGTGTGAGTGTTTGGGCCACACGGTACTGTTTTGGTTTTGTAAATTCACATTGTCATTTATTGTTTAGTGTTCTGAGTTTTAATTAAACATCATCATGAACACTTACCACGCTGCGCTTTGGTCCTCCTCTCTTTCTCCTGAAGACGATCGTTACACCAAGTTTCATGCTTTTACATTCCTTTATTTGATCAAAGTTACATTTTATATTAAATATTTCTGGTCTGGTTTGTATGCAAGAGGTTGACAATTGACAATTCTAGAATGTTCATGAACTTGAACAAATGTATCATAAAAGTATCCCATAGTCTTTGTGGAACTACTGTTAATTCCTTTGATTTAAAGGTGTTCTGTAGAGTATGTAGCCCTCCTGTAGTAGCCCTCCTGTAGCCCTCCTGTATTCAGATTCAAAGGTGTTCTGTAGAGTATGTAGCCCCCCCGTATTCAGATTAAAAGGTGTTCTGTAGAGTATGTAGCCCTCCTGTATTCAGATTAAAATGTGTTCTGTAGAGTATGTAGCCCCCCTGTATTCAGATTAAAAGGTGTTCTGTAGAGTATGTAGCCCCCCTGTATTCAGATTAAAATGTGTTCTGTAGAGTATGTAGCCCTCCTGTATTCAGATTAAAAGGTGTTCTGTAGAGTATGTAGCCCTCCTGTATTCAGATTAAAAGGTGTTCTGTAGAGTATGTAGCCCTCCTGTATTCAGATTAAAAGGTGTTCTGTAGAGTATGTAGCCCCCTGTATTCAGATTAAAAGGTGTTCTGTAGAGTATGTAGCCCTCCTTTATTCAGATTAAAAGGTGTTCTGTAGAGTATGTAGCCCCCCTGTATTCAGATTAAAAGGTGTTCTGTAGAGTATGTAGCCCCCCCCCGTATTCAGATTAAAAGGTGTTCTGTAGAGTATGTAGCCCCCTGTATTCAGATTAAAAGGTGTTCTGTAGAGTATGTAGCCCCCCTGTATTCAGATTAAAGTGTGTTCTGTAGAGTATGTAGCCCTCCTGTATTCAGATTAAAAGGTGTTCTGTAGAGTATGTAGCTCTCCTGTATTCATATTAAAAGGTGTTCTGTAGAGTATGTAGCCCTCCTGTATTCAGATTAAAAGGTGTTCTGTAGAGTATGTAGCCCCCTTAAAAGGTGTAGCCCCCTGATTCAGATTCGGATTAAAAAGTGTTCTGTAGAGTATGTAGCCCTCCTGTATTCAGATTAAAAGGTGTTCTGTAGAGTATGTAGCCCCCCTGTATTCAGATTAAAAGGTGTTCTGTAGAGTATGTAGCCCTCCTTTATTCAGATTAAATGGTGTTCTGTAGAGTATGTAGCCCTCCTGTAGTAGCCCTCCTGTAGCCCCCCTTTATTCAGATTAAAAGGTGTTCTGTAGAGTATGTAACCCTCCTGTAACCCTCCTGTATTCAGATTAAAAGGTGTTCTGTAGAGTATGTAGCCCCCCTGTATTCAGATTCAAAGGTGTTCTGTAGAGTATGTAGCCCTCCTGTAGCCCTCCTGTATTCAGATTAAAAGGTGTTCTGTAGAGTATGTAGCCCTCCTGTATTCAGATTAAAAGGTGTTCTGTAGAGTATGTAGCCCTCCTGTAGCCCTCCTGTATTCAGATTAAAAGGTGTTCTGTAGAGTATGTAGCCCTCCTGTATTCAGATTCAAAGGTGTTCTGTAGAGTATGTAGCCCTCCTGTAGCCCTCCTGTATTCAGATTAAAAGGTGTTCTGTAGAGTATGTAGCCCTCCTGTATTCAGATTAAAAGGTGTTCTGTAGAGTATGTAGCCCTCCTGTATTCAGATTCAAAGGTGTTCTGTAGAGTATGTAGCCCTCCTGTAGCCCTCCTGTATTCAGATTAAAAGGTGTTCTGTAGAGTATGTAGCCCTCCTTTATTCAGATTAAAATGTGTTCTGTAGAGTATGTAGCCCTCCTGTATTCAGATTAAAAGGTGTTCTGTAGAGTATGTAGCCCCCCCGTATTCAGATTAAAAGGTGTTCTGTAGAGTATGTAGCCCTCCTGTATTCAGATTAAAATGTGTTCTGTAGAGTATGTAGCCCCCCTGTATTCAGATTAAAAGGTGTTCTGTGGAGTATGTAGCCCCCCTGTATTCAGATTAAAAGGTGTTCTGTAGAGTATGTAGCCCTCCTTTATTCAGATTAAACGGTGTTCTGTAGAGTATGTAGCCCTCCTGTAGTAGCCCTCCTGTAGCCCCCCTTTATTCAGATTAAAAGGTGTTCTGTAGAGTATGTAACCCTCCTGTAACCCTCCTGTATTCAGATTAAAAGGTGTTCTGTAGAGTATGTAGCCCCCCTGTACTCAGATTCAAAGGTGTTCTGTAGAGTATGTAGCCCTCCTGTAGCCCTCCTGTATTCAGATTAAAAGGTGTTCTGTAGAGTATGTAGCCCTCCTGTATTCAGATTAAAAGGTGTTCTGTAGAGTATGTAGCCCTCCTGTATTCAGATTAAAATGTGTTCTGTAGAGTATGTAGCCCTCTTGTATTCAGATTAAAAGGTGTTCTGTAGAGTATGTAGCCCTCCTGTATTCAGATTAAAAGGTGTTCTGTAGAGTATGTCGCCCCCCTGTATTCAGATTAAAATGTGTTCTGTAGAGTATGTAGCCCCCCTGTATTCAGATTAAAAGGTGTTCTGTAGAGTATGTAGCCCTCCTTCCTGTATTCAGATGAAAAGGTGTTCTGTAGAGTATGCAGCCCTCCTGTATTCAGATTAAAAGGTGTTCTGTAGAGTATGTAGCCCCCCTGTATTCAGATTAAAAGGTGTTTTGTAGAGTATGTAGCCCTCCTGTAGCCCTCCTGTATTCAGATTAAAAGGTGTTCTGTAGAGTATGTAACCCTCCTGTATTCAGATTAAAAGGTGTTCTGTAGAGTATGTAGCCCTCCTGTATTCAGATTAAAAGGTGTTCTGTAGAGTATGTAGCCCTCCTGTAGCCCTCCTGTATTCAGATTAAAATGTGCTCTATAGAGTATGTAGCCCTCCTGTAGCCCTCCTGTATTCAGATTAAAAGGTGTTCTGTAGAGTATGTAGCCATATCTGCTAAATGACTTAAATGTAAATGTAAAATATATATATATATATATATATATATATATATATATATATATATGCCATTTAGCAGACGCTTTTAGCCCTCCTGTATTCAGATTAAAATGTGCTCTGTCTCCTTTCTGTTTCAGACTACCTATGTTCCCCAGAGGAGAACGTTCACATGATCGATTTCACACGGTTCAAGATCCGAGACATGGAGACAGGGACGGTTCTGTTTGAGATCACCAAGCCCCCTGTACCAGGTATGTGCTATGTCGAAACTATCATATTATACAGTACAGATATTAGATACATGTCCCCCATTATAATGTATTTAATCAAGACATGGAGACAGGGACGGTGCTGTTTGAGATCACCAAGCCCCCAGCACCAGGCCAGTATTAGGTCTGTCTGTACTATGTACACGACCGTTCAAAACGCTACAAAACACTACAATAGTCATTTACAGCATTAGCAATGTCTACACTGTATTTCTGATTTGATGTTATTTTAATGGACAAAAAATGTGCTTTTCTTTCAAAAACAAGGACATTTCTTGGTGACCCCAAACTTTTGAACGGTAGTGTATAACCATTAGTATTTGTGTCCCCTAACATATTCATAGACATATGTTAACATATTCTCTATTATTAGACCCTAGGATATATGACTTGTGGCACTAAACTATAGGTCATAACAAACATTAACAAACTATAGTTTTGGAAACTCGGTTAGGACATCTACTTTGTGCAATTCACTGTATCACAATTCCAGTGGGTCAGAAGTTTACATACACTAAGTTGACTGTGCCTTTAAACAGCTTGGAAAATTCCAGAAAATGATGTCATGGCTTTAGAAGGTTCTGATAGGCTAATTGACATCATTTGAGTCAATTGGAGGGGCACCTGTGGATGTATTTCAAGGCCTACCTAAAACCTCAGAAAAAAATTGTAGACCTCCACAAGTCTGTCTCCTAGAGATCAAATCAAATGTATTTATATAGCCCTTCGTACATCAGCTGATATCTCAAAGTGCTGTACAGAAGCTTAAAACCCCAAACAGGAAGCAATGCAGGTGTAGAAGAGATGAACATACTTTTGTGCGAGAAGTGCAAATCAATCCCAGAACAACAGCAAATGACCTTGTGAAGATGCTGGAGGAAACAGGGACAAAAGTATCTATATCCACAGTAAAACGAGTCCTATATCAACATAACCTGAAAAGCTGCTCAGCAAGGAAGAAGCCACTGCTCCAAAACCACCTTAAAAAGCCAGATTATGGTTTGCAACTGCACATGGGAACAAAGATTGTACTTTTTGGAGAAATCTCCTCTGCTCTGATGAAACAAAAATAAAACTGTTTGGCCATAATGACCATCGTTATGTTTGGAGGAAAAAGGGAGAGGCTTGCATGCCGAAGAACACCATCCCAACCGTGAAGCACGGGGTGGCAGCATCATGTTGTGGGGTGCTTTGCTGCAGGAGGGACTGGTGCACTTCACAAAATAGATGGCATCATGAGGGAGGAAAATTATGTAGATATAATTAAGCTACATCTCAAGACATCAGTCAGGAAGTTAAAGCTTGGTCGCAAATGAGTCTTCCAAATGGACAACGACCCCAAGCATACTTCCAAAGTTGTGGCCATCACAAAGCCTTGACCTCAATACTATAGAGAATTTGTGGGCAGAATTGAAAAAGCATGTGCGAGCAAGGAGGTCTACAAACCTGACTCAGTTACACCAGCTCTGTCAGGAGGAATGGGCCAAAATTCACCCAACTTATTGTGGGAAGCTTGTGGAAGGCTACCTGAAATGTTTGACCCACATTAAACAATTTAAAGGCAATGCTACCAAATACTAATTTAGTGTATGTAAACTTCTGACCCACTGGGAATGTGGGTCAGAAGTTATAAAAGCTGAAATAAATGTTTCTCTCTACTATTATTCTAACATTTCACATTCTTAAAATGAAGTGGTGATCCTAACTGAGCTAAAACAGAGCATTTTTACTAGGATTAAATGTCAGGAATTGTGAAAAACTGAGTTTAAATGTATTTGGCTAAGGTGTGTGTTAATTTCCGACGTCAACCTCTGGGTTAACTAGGCCCAGGCAGTAATATGCATGATTCATGAATGAATTGCTAGGTCGCCATTGAGAAGGTGTTATTTCGCTGTGTGAGTTGATAATCTAAGGCTCTGAAACAGTGTCTATTCAGAGAGGTAAACAGCAGAGAGACCGCGCTTCAAAACAGCAGGCTTGTTAACGCGGTATCTTTTGTGACACTGTGGCAGCGGGCGAAAAGAAGGACTTGGACCCCAACGGAGGCCGCTTCGTCCGTTACCAGTTCACCCCCGCCTTCCTGCAGCTGCGCCAGGTCGGAGCCACGTAAGTCAGAGCTAAGATGGCCGCCAGGGTGTGTGGGTGTGTAAGAATGGTGGTGCAGTGGACACTCAGTGCCCTGCTGCTCTACGAAGAGGAGACAGATGGGGAGGGCTATTCTCGGAGAGTGAGAGGAGGTGAGAGTGTGTGCATGCCTACGTGCTTGCATGCGTGTTTGTGAGTGACAGATACCAAGGAGCCAGGAAGGCCGTACAGTTGGGGGCAGAGAGAAAGAGAGAGGGAGAGAGAGAAAGAGAGGGAGAAAGAGAGAGGGAGAGAGATAAAGAGAGAGGGAGAAAGAGAGAGGGAGAGAGAGAAAGAGAGAGGGAGAGAGATAAAAAAGAAGGCAGAGAGGGAGAAAGAGAGAGAGAGACATGAGGAAAATGACATTCGGGCCAGTTGTTATTAATTACTGCAGTGGGCTAAATCTTGGTAGTCTTAAACAAATCTACTTTGAAACCAAAGTATACACCTCACACACATGGTTATGGGCTTAAAAAAAGAAGACACCTGTACTATTTCAGATATAAAGTTGAAATGTTTGTAGTTTGCATCCCAATACTACACTTTATATCGATCATAGAAGACTGAAAATATAACAAAGTTGTTTGACATAGAATCACCAGAAGTTCGACTGTTTAAAATAATCTTTATTAATTAGGAAATTCTGAAAAACATGAATAACATTCCACCCATGAGGTCAGTGTTTCATTGGACTGCAGGAAAGGGCTACAGAACGGGGGCAGATGAGGAGACATGGAATTATACTTCTGTTCTGCATCAAACTATGACAAACTAATGATGTGTGTAAGTGTGCTTCCAATAGTTTATCGGATCTCTCTGTCCCCCTGTCCTCTCTGACACAGTGTGGAGTTCACAGTGGGAGACATGCCCATCAACAACTTCAGGATGATTGAGAGGCACTACTTCAGAGAGCAGCTCCTCAAGAGCTTTGATTTTGAGTTTGGTTTCTGTATGCCCAGCAGCAAGAACACCTGTGAACACATCTATGAGTTCCCCCCTCTGTCAGAGGACATCAGTGAGTATAGACACTCATAGAAACAGAGACACAGACATAGGACGCATGCATGCATTTCCTGTACCCATACCAGACAGTCCGACACACACACACACACACACACACACACACACACACACACACACACACACACACACACACGCACACGCACACGCACACGCACACACGCACACGTTCACTCAAACACACACACGCATTCACTCAAACACACACACTTACACAAGCACACACACACTGATATGTCCTTGCTCTCCCTTCTTCCTCAGTGCGTGAAATGATCCTGCACCCATACAAAACGCAGTCCGACAGCTTCTACTTTGTGGACAACAAGCTGGTGATGCACAACAAGGCAGACTACTCCTACAGTGGGAGTCCATAGGACCACAGGACCCCCCTAGACCGATCCCAACTCCAACTCAATCCCACCCCCCATGGGACCACGGACAGACAGACAGACGAACGTGCTGACAGATGACGAATGGAGAGATGTATGGACGGACTGACAGGTCACAAGCAACAGGGCTGATGGACAGCCTCTCACACTCTCCGCAGCTTTATTTCTCCAACCAGAATTCTCCCATTGCTTGTTATCGCCTCAATTGCAATCCCCTACTCCAAGTCTCTTGCAATGACCTCTCAACTTATGTTTCTGTGTCTGATAGAGAGTGTTGTAGATGTGTACACAGTCTAGCATACATGAACACAAACAGACCTTTGCTATGGGACACGTCTGATGTGGCCTGATCTAGACCAAATAAAAGCACAACAAGTACAGTATGTAAGGGCCAGTAACAATGAATGAGATTGAATGTCTAGTCAGCGTTTTCTGAAGGGCTCAGTCAATCTACTAAAGAGAAAAAGAGAGCAGGAAAGAGAGAAAAGGGAGAGACAGAAAAAAATTGAGAGAGAGAAAGAGAGATAGAGAGAGGGTCTGCTTATCTGCCCTTCATCTCATTAACATTAAGCTATTTAAACAATAGAGACAGACAGACAGACCCGCCAGTTGTCGGTCGCAGGACCAAGTGACACAGACACACAATTCTCTGACATCCTCAAAACATGTATTCTAGTCGAGCAAGCAGAACCTATATATTTCTACTAGGGTTCAGCAACTTTTTTTTACTCTTAAAGAAAGTCAAAAAAGTGTATTGAATTTATAATAAATAGCCATTAGCTCTGAATGACTCGATGTCCCTGATAGGAATAGTACTACTGTTTTATGAAGTTCTTTGTCGATCACCATTCCACTAGAAACCAGTCGAATGCCATTAGGGTACAGTAAGTCGTAGAATGGGACAGGTACTCTTTTACAGTGAATGTGTCGTATTTAGGGTTGTAAAATTCTAGCTTTCCCAAAATTCCCTGGTTTTCCAGAAGTCCCGTTTGGAGGATTCCCGCGTTTCTTATTCCAACCTGATTCTCGGAATCTTCCAACCTGGATTTCCGGAAAACTTGGGAATTTTAGGAAAGTTAGTAGAATTTTGCAATCCTAGTCATGTTTATTTCCGTATACTCATAGTTTTATGTTCTAAAGTATTTTTTTAAATAGCCACTTTGAGGAGTTAAAAGTAGGTGAAGGATAGTCATATAGGAATTCAAAACCAGATATTCATTTTGATATCCAGCACATACTATTTAGTCTCAAGTGATCTGCAGATTTATTTAAAATAAATGTGGTTTTTGTAAATTAAAACAAAAAATAGTGTAAAGTTTAGATGGTTGAAATGCCACTTTGAGAAATAAATATATGTGATTTTTTGGGAAGTCTTGAAATGCGTCTTGTGGTCTTTATTCACTTGATAGGAAGATGATGATATGTGGGAATAGCCAATCACAGTGCATTCGGAAATTATTCAAGACCCCTTGACTTTTTCCACATTTTGTTACGTTACAGCCTTATTCTAAAATGGATTCAATAGTTTTTTTCCCTCATCAATTTACACACTATCACCCATAATGATGAAGCAAAAACAGGTTTTTAGAAAAACTGAAATATCACGTAAGTATTCAGACCCTTTACTCAGTACTTTGTTGAAGCACCTTTGGCATCGATCACAGCCTCGAGTCTTCTTGGATATGATGCTTCAAGCTTGGCACACCTGTATTTGGGGAGTTTCCCCCAGATGTGAGGTATTTCTGTTTTTAATTTTAATAAACAAAATATAAACTGTTTTCGCTTTATCATTATGGGATATTGTGTGTAGATTGATGAGGAAAATGTTTTATTTAATCCATTTTAGAATAAGGCTCTAACGTAACAAAATGTGGAAAAAGTCAAGGGGTCTTGAATAATTTCCGAATGCACTGTATAACAAATGTTGTTTTACAATGACTGGATAGATCTGTGACAGAAATTAGAAGAAAGGAATTGCATAGATAGACACAGAACAATTGTCTAGACTAGAATATAATTTAATGAATGAATTCAAGCGCTATAAATCAAAAACAGTTTACTATATACTCAGTTAAGTCATACAAGAAAAAAGGGCTTTTCACACATGCTTTGACTAAAATACACTCTCGAAAAATGTGTCTGCTAAGGTGATGTCATTTTTATTATGAGATAGTGCAGGAACCAGATGAAGGCCTGAGAACAGTTGTCTGGCTCTGCCTTGATAGACTTCCATCCTCAATGGTAATTTAGCTATAAAGCTTTGAAAACTATTTCTAGAAAGCAAAAGGAATTGAGTAAACAGTGAGTATGTTCCCTGTATCGTATAAGAAATTATGCTGAGACACATTTTGTAATTGTATTCATTAGCTTTGACCTAAAAAACAACTGGCTTGAATCATCTCCTGTCACCATAAGCTGTATAAAATGCTAATTGCAATAGTGGGAACATATCACACCAGGGGGCTTATTCAGGAGAATGGGACTTCACAGAATGCTCAACATAGAAATGTATTGTGTAGAACATGAATATGATTCTCTGTAGTGTAGAATACGAAAGAAATGTCATCAGTTCTTTATTTCTGTCTACAACTTTAAAGTTCCCAGTAACTACAGCTCTCTGCTGCCATCTAGTGTGGAGTTAGCTCATACTGCACTCTACTCCTAAACACTGAACAGTCAGGTGTGTCATGAGCTTTTGGATACATTCATTCTCATTCGTCAAGTCTTGACTTTGACCCAGCCAAAGTCATTGTTATGAATAAAAACATATTGTTAACACGGTTATGATAAAATCTGAACCCAGGCTCCCCCATTCTCTTCAGACTCATTGTCGACAAATTGAGTCAACGTGCTCTGCATGTTCAAAGCAAAGCAAAATATGACATTTGATTGTGATCATTGCTACATTCACCTTCAAACTGAGCCCTTTGTGATAAGTCTTGACCTTCACAACCACAGTCTTGAGGTCCAGGGGGAAGGTCTTTGTGAGCTATTCCACGAAGGGAGCCCTATTCCTGGGCTTCAAAGCAAAGGTATGGGGGTGTTCCCCATAGAAGTGAGGTAACTAGCCAAGCTCTCCATACCTGGGTAGGCTGTGTGGTACTGTCCATTAATATGGAGGTCTGATGGACCTCCACATCCTCCTCCCATCTCCTCCTCATCTTCCTTCCCCAGCCCGTCGGAGATCCACTCTGATGTCTGGTTGACAGAACCGGTGCTCCTCAGACTGGACCCCAGGAGGAGGTGTGTTGGCTGGGAAGTGGAGGGGGACAGGGAGGGACTGATTAGCACCAGCGAATCAGGAGCCAGGCTGTCCTCTCTCAGCTCGTCCCACAAGTAACCTGAGAGGAGAGTGAACAGGGTTGTGCATCTTGTTGTAGATTGTATAAAAAATAATTCCTTAATATGGTTCTCTCTGTCTTGGCCTCTCACTCTCTATCTCTCTCTTTCATCCTTACCGTGGAGCTGCAGGTCAGTCAAGCTGGGGTTGAGCGTGTCGATATCAGTACTAGCATCTTCATCTAGCTGTAGCTCTTGTATGCTCCTGGGCCCAACATCATACTCTGCCTGTATGGTGGTGCTACAGGTGGGGGGTGTCTGCCCCGCCAGAGGGGAACCCAGGGTACCCACATTGGGGGGGATTCCCGATAGAGGCTGCTGTCTGCAGGGGGAGTAGAAGGAGAAGGGTTGGGGGGTGGTGGGGGGCAAGTAGCGGGGGTGCTGTTGGACTGTCAGGGAGGGAGGGGGGACGTGGGGGTAGAGGGGACGTCGAAGAGGATGACAGGGCTCTGGAGGATGGGATGTGAAGGAGGAAGGGGTAGGGATCTGGTTGTGGTAAGAAGGTAAAGATTTCAGCTTCTCTGGTCTTTCCCCCAACAGGCGATCCAGGTCCTCTGAGAAAACAGAGAAAGAGATAGAGACTGTGGTTAAATTGAGATGACCTTGCACTTATCTCCTGTAACAGCTGCCAAAAAGTCTGAGTAGATAGAATCACCAGAACGCTGGAGTTGCTCAGTCTCAAAGGTAACATACCCTGTATGTAACCACATCTTATTTATGGTGTCATTTATGCCATGACGGACCTGAGAATTGCCAAGCTTACCCTCCACCTAAAATACTGGCATCCAAACTTTGAGGAAGCGCAAATAAAACATAGCCCAGGTCTAAGGGGAGTCCTGGTCTGTGATGAATAGACCACCTACCTGGCCTGGCCATGCTCTTGCGGACCGTGAGGGGGTCTTTGCGGCGCCACTTGTGTAGCTCCTCCTGCATCTTCTCTATCTTGGCTGGGTTGAGGGCCCACAGGCAGCCCTTACGGGAAGAGTTGCCAATCTTATTCTCCACCTTCTCAAAGCACTTATTCAGAGACAGGTTGTGGCGGACCGAGTTCTTCCATCCATCTGGAGCCGTCTGAGAGACAGAAAGGAGAGGAAAAACTCACAGTAACAATGTATTTTTACATTTTCCATGGGATACTTTTTTTCTCTTAAATTGTTCAATTTCGATATACTATTGTAGAGTTTGTATGTAAATAACCAAGGTATTGCTTTGAAGTATATTTAACATTGATTTATTCCTTAAAAGGGGTTATCTGTAAAGGGGTGCGTAACTGGTGGCAGGGAAGTCAGACGCAGGAAAGCAGAACTAGGTAATGGCGGAGCAGTTTAATCCAAAAACCAACAGCATGAAAATACAACAGAATATGGGTACAGAAACTCAACGCGCACCAGTAAACGTGCACAAGCACTGACAACAAACAATTCCACACAAAGACATGGGGGGAACAGAGGGTTAAATACACAACACATAATGAGGGAAATGGAAACCAGGTGTGTAGGGACAAAAAGTGGATCTATGATGGTTAGAAGACCAGTGACGCCGACCGCTGAACGCCGCCCGAACAAGGAGAGGAAATGACTTCGGTGGAAGTCTTGACACTATCTGCGATTGACGTATCCGTTTTTGGACTTTTCAATGATTGATATTTACCCATCAGTGGAGGCTTCTATGGGGAGGACGGCTCATAATAATGGCTGGAACGGCACAAATGACCACGAGCCCGTCCTCCCCAATTAAGATGCCACCAACCTCCTGTGTTACCCACTGATCCTTGAAGAATACAACTTATAAGTTAGTTCAGAACTCAAAATATATGCTTTTTTTATTCCACTTTTTGTGAACATTAAAGAGTAAACAAACAACATACACCTTACATCCATAGATCTGTCCTGCCCCATCCCTCAGCTTTTTCCCTCAAACAGGGGAGGGCAGAACACTGACTTATTGTTTCAACTGCCAAAACCCTAACCAATTAAGTCATTCAAAATCAAGTCAAAAGTCAAGAGGAACCAAAGCAGTGTGAGTGCCACGTTGAAAACACACGTGCACACACCCCCTGAGGTAGTCTCTCAGTCAAATGTCTTACTGTATGTTTGGCTGGAGAGGAGCCAAAGCTGTTGCAATGCCACGTTGCACCTTCCTCCACCTCCTCCTACAAACAGCCAGCCAACAAACAGCCAACCATTTCATGGGTCTATAACCACTGGGATGGATGGGAAGACACTGATCAAGCCCTAACGGGAATCAGCCGGGGTGGCCCATGGTTAGCCTCGTTAAACACTGGTTGTGTCCCAAATGGCACCCTGTTACCAAGTGCACTACTTTTGACTAGGTCCTATAGGCCACGCCTGTATTCTATATGGAATAGGTAGGGGTCGATGATGCCTAACAAACGGCTGGGGAAGAGGCTAGCCTACGGCTGCTTCTGCTTTGGCACACTGTTGAATCTAAATACACTATTACAGTATCATTCATCATCCATCTCCCCGAGGCTTGCCAGGAGATCTGGAGACTGCTAGGTGGTAGAGCCAATCCTTCCTATGGTCTAAAGAAAATATGTGGTTTCTCTCTCTCTATTGATATCACTCTCTCTTTCTCTTTCTCTCTCTCTCTCTCTCTCTCTCTCTCTCTCTCTCTCTCTCTCTCTCTCTCTCTCTCTCTCTCTCTCTCTCTCTCTCTCGATATCACTCTCTCTTTCGCTCTCTCTCTCTCTCTCTCTCTCCGTGTCCTTCTATAAAGGGCTTATCGCCAGATAAGAAGATAAGAGAGGATTGAAGATCAACAGGCGTTGATCTCTCAGTGATTGAGTCTTTTAAACCACATGTAAATACTACAAGGTATTTACTTTACAATGCATAACACACTTATGTGTCTGTTTTGGTAAGTTAGGTGATGCAAAGTTCATACAATTTCTCAGTGCATGAGAAACTCTGCCTGTGACATTGCACAGATAAAATACATAGGATGAGAATAATGAAACCGAGATGACTGTTGGGTCAGTGAGAAGCCATAATCTCCTCCTGCTGTACCTTGAAGTAGGGGAAGTGTTCAGTCATGAACCTGTAGATCTCACTAACCGGGAGACTCCCTGTCTTACTGTTCCTCAGAGCCATGAAGATCAGGATGCTATGGATAGAAGACAAACATTGTAGTCAGTGTAGTCAGTGTAGTCAATCAGATGTAGCCAATATTATTATTATATTTATTATTACATATATTACATGATATTATTTAACATCAGTGTTGTTTCTCCATTTCATATACACTACACTCTCAGAAAAAAGGGTTCATCGACTGTCCCCATAGGCATAGGAGAACCCTTTGAATAACCTTTTTTGTTTCCAGGTAAAAAACATTTTGATTCCAGGTAGAACCCTTTCTACAGACACATGGAACCCAAAAGGGCTCTACCTGGAACCAAAAAGGGTTATTCTAAGGGTTCTCCTATGGGGACAGCCCTTTAAGGTTCTAGATAGCATATACTTTTCTATGAGTGTACATTCATGACAAGGATCCATGATGACATCCACAATACACTAAAAGGAAACAAGGACATTCATGTTGTTATTATTATACTAATTCAGTCTTTGAGGAAAAAGTCTGAAAATAAGTATAGTAGATACAGTAGAATTGACATTATCGTAAAAAAAAGCACAAATAGTTTTCCGTTGTGGGTTTGAATAAGAGGCCGTGCTGTGTATGCGGAACCAGTGAAGATCTAGGGCATGGGCCACCTCACACACACACACACACACACACACACACCCCATCCACCTCACACCTGCAAGCCTGAGGGATAACGGTGATTATTTGTGTTATGTAACATTGATACTTGAAAGGAGTTTAGGTTAAATCATTATTGAAATATTTACCATCTGGTCCTCAGAGGACCAGAGTACAAAATGTACAGAAACTAACTGAAATCATAGCTGAACACTGAATACTTGGGTTCACTTTCAATCCAAACTGGTAAACTGGTTTTAGGGGTTATTAAAGAACTGACATGCTTACAGCTCAACTTCTTTTTGTTTCACCTTGTAAACATTATTTCAAACATGCAGAGAAAGAAGAGTGATGAAGAGTGAGAAATGGGTTTGATTAAATAAGGTATTGATTGAATAAGGTCTTTAGTATATAATTCATGTTGCACCAAAGTCCAAAACCTGATTTTACAGGTTGGTAAAATATTGTGATTATGCACATGTATGGAGTATTGAAGTAGGGTGCTGTCATGACTCTTTCCTGGGTGAGGATCAAAGGTGCCAGATTAGCTTGGCAAATGGCTGACGGACTGGGATGGTTTTGACACCTTCACACCCTGTCATAAATTAAGGGAGAGAGAACTCTCCTTATGGCTCTCTAGTAGCAAGGTTGGAATGTGCTTTGTGTAGAGAGAGACTTTTGCCGCCAAAACCTTTTTGTACAGAAAGTGAATATGGGAACAATATTTATAAGATAGGAATGTTAAGAATGATCAGTGGGGATCTAAAGAATAATCATGTCATATTGTTTATTATTTTGTGATGTCATTAAGGGGCGGCAGGGTAGCCTAGTGGTTAGAGCGTTGGACTAGTAACCGGAAGGTAGCAAGTCAAATCAAATCCAATTTTATTTGTCACATGCAGATGTTAATGTGAGTGTAGCAAAATGCTTGTGCTTCTAGTTCCGACAATGCAGTAATAACCAACAAGTAATCAAACTAACAATTCCAAAACTACTGTCTTATACACACAAGTGTAAGGGGATAAAGAATATGTACATAAAGATATATGAATGAGTGATGGTACAGAGCGGCATAGGCAAGATACAGTAGATGGTATCGAGTACAGTGTATACATATGAGATGAGTATGTAAACAAAGTGGCATAGTTAAAGTGGCTAGTGATACATGTATTACATAAAGATGCAGTAGATGATATAGAGTACAGTATATACGTATACATATGAGATGAATAATGTAGGGTATGTAAACATTATATGAGGTAGCATTGTTTAAAGTGGCTAGTGATATATTTTACATCATTTCCCATCAATTCCCATTATTAAAGTGGCTGGAGTTGAGTCAGTGTGTTGGCAGCAGCCACTCAATGTTAGTGGTGGCTGTTTAACAGTCTGATGGCCTTGAGATAGAAGCTGTTTTTCAGTCTCTCGGTCCCAGCTTTGATGCACCTGTACTGACGTCGCCTTCTGGATGATAGCGGGGTGAACAGGCAGTGACTCGGGTGGTTGTTGTCCTTGATGATCTTTATGGCCTTCCTGTAACATCGGGTGGTGTAGGTGTCCTGGAGGGCAGGTAGTTTGCCCCCGGTGATGCGTTGTGCAGACCTCACTACCCTCTGGAGAGCCTTACGGTTGTGGGCAGAGCAGTTGCCGTACCAGGCAGTGATACAGCCCGCCAGGATGCTCTCGATTGTGCATCTGTAGAAGTTTGTGAGTGCTTTTGGTGACAAGCCGGATTTCTTCAGCCTCCTGAGGTTGAAGAGAAGCTGGTGCGCCTTCTTCACGATGCTGTCTGTGTGGGTGGACCAATTCAGTTTGTCTGTGATGTGTATGCCGAGGAACTGAAAACTTGCTACCCTCTCCACTACTGTTCCATCGAAGTGGATAGGGGGGTGTTCCCTCTGCTGTTTCCTGAAGTCCACAATCATCTCCTTAGTTTTGTTGACGTTGAGTGTGAGGTTATTTTCCTGACACCACACTCCGAGGGCCCTCACCTCCTCCCTGTAGACCGTCTCGTCGTTGTTGGTAATCAAGCCTACCACTGTTGTGTCGTCCGCAAACTTGATGATTGAGTTGGAGGCATGCGTGTCCACGCAGTCGTGGGTGAACAGGGAGTACAGGAGAGGGCTCAGAACGCACCCTTGTGGGGCCCCAGTGTTGAGGATCAGCGGGAGGGAGATGTTATTGCCTACCCTCACCACCTGGGGGCAGCCCGTCAGGAAGTCCAGTACCCAGTTGCACAGGGCGGGATCGAGACCCAGGGTCTCGAGCTTGATGACGAGCTTGGAGGGTACTATGGTGTTAAATGCCGAGCTGTAGTCGATGAACAGCATTCTCACATAGGTATTCCTCTTGTCCAGATGGGTTAGGGCAGTGTGCAGTGTGGTTGAGATTGCATCGTCTGTGGACCTATTTGGGCGGTAAGCAAATTGGAGTGGGTCTAGGGTGTCAGGTAGGGTGGAGGTGATATGGTCCTTGACTAGTCTCTCAAAGCACTTCATGATGACGGAAGTGAGAACAACGGGGCGGTAGTCGTTTAGCTCAGTTACCTCAGCTTTCTTGGGAACAGGAACAATGGTGGCCCTCTTGAAGCATGTGGGAACAGCAGACTGGGATAGGGATTAATTGAATATGTTCGTAAACACACCAGCCAGCTGGTCTGCGCATGCTCTGAGGGCGCGGCTGGGGATGCCGTCTGGGCCTGCAGCCTTGCGAGGGTTAACACGTTTAAATGTTTTACTCACCTCTGCTGCAGTGAAGGAGAGGCCGCATGTTTTGGTTGCAGGCTGTGTCAGTGGCACTGTATTGTCCTCAAAGCGGGCAAAAAAGTTATTTAGTCTGCCTGGGAGCAAGACATCCTGGTCCGTGACGGGGCTGGTTTTCTTTTTGTAATCCGTGATTGACTGTAGACCCTGCCACATACCTATTGTGTCTGAGCAGTTGAATTGAGATTCTACTTTGTCTCTATACTGACGCTTAGCTTGTTTGATTGCCTTGCGGAGGGAAAAGCTACACTGTTTGTATTCGGTCATGTTTCCGGTCACCTTGCCCTGATTAAAAGCAGTGGTTCGTGCTTTCAGTTTCACGCGAATGCTGCCATCAATCCACGGTTTCTGGTTTGGGAATGTTTTAATCGTTGCTATGGGAACGACATCTTCAACACACGTTCTAATGAACTCGCACACCGAATCAGCGTATTCGTCAATGTTGTTGTCTGACGCAATACAAAACATATCCCAGTCCACGTGATGGAAGCAGTCTTGGAGCGTGGAATCAGATTGGTCGGAACAGTGTTGAACAGACCTCAGCGTGGGAGCTTCTTGTTTTAGTTTCTGTCTGTAGGCAGGGATCAACAAAATGGAGTCGTGGTCAGCTTTTCCGAAAGGAGGGCGGGGCAGGGCCTTATATGTGTCGCGGAAGTTAGAATAGCAGTGATCCAAGGTTTTGCCAGCCCTGGTTGCGCAATCGATATGCTGATACAATTTAGGGAGTCTTGTTTTCAGATTAGCCTTGTTAAAATCCCCAGCTACAATGGATGCAGCCTCAGGATGTATGGATTCCAGTCAAATAAAGTTTGTTCAGAGCCATCGATGTGTCTGCTTGGGGGGGAATTTATACGGCTGTGATTATAATCGAAGAGAATTCCCTTGGTAGATAATGCGGTCGACATTTGATTGTGAGGAATTCTAAATCAGGTGAACAGAAGGACTTGAGTTCCTGTATGCTTTTGTGACCACACCACGTCTCGTTAGCCATAAGGCATACGCCCCCGCCCCTCTTCTTACCAGAAAGATGTTTGTTTCTGTCGGCGCGATGCGTGGAGAAACCAGCTGGCTGCACCGACTCCGATAGCGTCTCTCCAGTGAGCCATGTTTCCGTGAAGCAAAGAACGTTACAGTCTCTGATGTCCCTCTGGAATGCTACCCCTGCTCGGATTTCATCAACCTTGTTGTCAAGAGACTGGACATTGGCGAGAAGTATACTGGGGAGTGGTGCACGATGTGCCCGTCTCCGGAGTCTGACCAGAAGACCACTATATATTACGTTTCCCTCTTTTACAAAGTCATTTTTTTGGCTCGCTGGCTGGGATCCATTCTGTTGTCCTGGGTGAAAGGCAGAACACAGGATCCGCTTCGCGAAAGTCATATTCTTGGTCGTACTGATGGTGAGTTGACGCTGCTCTTATATTCAGTAGTTCTTCTCGACTGTATGTAATGAAACCTAAGATGACCTGGGGTACTAATGTAAGAAATAACACTTAAAAAAACTAAAAACTGCATAGTTTCCTTGGAACGCGAAGCGAGGCGGCCATCTTTGTCGGTGCCGGAAGTAAAATATTCAAACCTCCGAGCTGACAAGGTACAAAATCTGTCATTCTGCCCCTGAACAGGCAGATTAATTTAGTTTTGTGAAGATAGTGATGTAATTTTATCCTTCTAAATTAGCTAATTGTTTTTCATATAAACTTGTGCCCAGTCAGTAACCACACGCCCAAGTGAGCACAGACATTGTGTCGGCGTGATGGAATGCCCCCCTTTTTACCCAAGGATAAAAGCCTTGGAAACTAAATTTACATTAGATCAAAACATGCCGGGTTGCTGCTGGCGTGTAAAGTGGTTGGGAGCCTGAACCTGAATAATCAGCCTTGAGACCATTACGAGTCCAGCCAACGTACAGCGTGAGCTAAACGTGACAAATGGTTTCAACTCTACAGACCAGAAAATGTGAGACGGTAGTCCATACGTTTGAAATGGTGAAACTCTGAAACTCTCAATCTCTACACAAGAAGAAGAAACTCACTAGACCGTAACATTTACCAGTCTGCAGCCGGCATGTAAAGTAGTCTAGGACATTTGATCAAAGACACGAGGGGAAGGAATAGGTCCCTCTCAGACAACCATTGGCACATCTGAAGTATCTATTCCAACAACCTCTCCACAACCAGTGAAGCTCTCCAAAAGACATTGTGACCTCTGGTGGACAAACCAGAACCTTACATCCATCGACAACTTCACCATAGGAGTCATCGAGTTCAACAGAGATCGATGACGATCAAGGACAGCTATGCGTAAATGTACATATTGTACTTCTTATCCGAATGAGCGGTGGTTCATGTGCAAGGTATTACTTTGAGTGTAGGTTCCAAATGTAACAACGATAAGTTGACTCTGTGTCTCTCCCTCTCTTTACCTACCCCTCCCTCTCCATATGTGTAACAAGCCGTCATATCTTGTCAGTCCACTAGGGACTTTTATCTCATGTACGTGTGTATGTGTATTCTGTGTTATTAATTTGTTAGTTAGTAAATAAATGATTAAATCAATTTGTGTAGTACTGAATATTCAGAAGGGCTAGGATTCTTGCGGATCCAAGGATTATGTGACGTTCAGACTGAGACTAATGAGGTAATAATTCATAATTGACTGTTATTGATGTAAGAGATATCTACATATCAAATCAAATCAAATGTATTTATATAGCCCTTCGTACATCAGCTGATATCTCAAAGTGCTGTACAGAAACCCAGCCTAAAACCCCAAACAGCAAGCAATGCAGGCGTTGAAGCACGTTGGCTAGGAAAAACTCCCTAGAAAGGCCAAAACCTAGGAAGAAACCTAGAGAGGAACCAGGCTATGCGGGGTGGCCAGTCCTCTTCTGGCTGTGCCAGGTGGAGATTATAACAGAACATGGCCAAGATGTTAAAATGTTCATAAATGACCAGCATGGTCAAATAATAGGTCTGGGACAGGTAGCACATCCGGGAAACAGGTCAGGATTCCACAGCCACAGGCAGAACATATCTTTAGAGTTTAATTTGGGAGGTGGTAAGTCATTAAACAACTTATTCCATGGTGCCCCAAATTCCTAATGGATTAATTGTTACATGATTAATTTAATTGAGTAACAATTGAGTAACAATTAAACATAGTTAGTTGTCAAAATAAATAAGTCATTAGATGAATGATAGTCACGTCACGACAGTGTTCACCTGTATGAGTAGATGGGCTTGGGGAAGAGAGACTGCATGCTACTGTCCTGATGGGTTGGAGTGGAGAGGTACTGGAGAGAGTACTGAGAACTTTTGGATTGTCCACTGGTAGAATACACACCTGGTGAGAACTGGAGAGAACACACACACACACGTACACATGCACATACATACACACACATTGTTACAGCAGAACTTGTATTACTTTAGCAACAGAGTGTGTACACAGTGAGGTTTTTCCAAACCGCACAGCTGTGTGCTGCAAAGCCGACAACTGTAAACTAGTTCACGGTATGATATAATCAAGCCCTGTTGGCAAAGTGATATTTTCCTTGGCAAGGTGTTTGACAAGGTATTTGGCAGAGTGGCACTAATCATTGGAAAGATATGCAGTAGAATACACACCTAATAGGAAAGATGTGCAGTACCGTAGGTGGTTTCTATGTCAATCAACCTATACACAGCCAAAATTCCACCCAAACAAAATGAGGTCGCCAGTTTGTAGTCCTAAAAAACAGAAATGGTTTTGTTCTTTGAGAGAATACTAATCAGTAAACATGACATTTATGAATTATGAAGCCTTATTAAGTGCTTTGTGTGCTTGTTTCGATTACATAAATGCATCAAAATGTCAAAATGTTTACGTTAGCAGATGAAGATTATCTCATAAAACAAAACATATACTATAAGATCTCCTCAGCCTGTGTTTACCTTATTTTCTGTGCAATTCCAAAATCACCCCATTGAGATAAGCTCCTCTAAGAAACTCCCCCTTACGTTATCACCTTCCCCTGTACTTTGGTCCTGCCCACTCACTTGCGGTAGCGGGGCTAGGGGGCTGTAGGAGGCGTGGCCTTGGGACAGGAAGCAGGAAGGTTCCTCGGGTGCATCCTGTGGTTCTGTGTAAGAGCGCTGGGAGCCCTGCTGTGTTGAATGAAGGGAATGAATGAAGATAATAGCATGATTCAAGTGATGAAATCTGAGAAAACTCATTGGCAGCACTAGTATCAACGTAATGTGTGGGTGGGTGGGTGTGTGGATAGGAGCTGTAGGTGTGTATGAGAGATCTGTCAATGGGGAACTACTTGCGCATGTGGGACTGTCCCCGATGGCCATGTACACCTGGGTATGGTACTACAGTTCAGCTGGTGGCGTGTACTAAGAATGAATAGCCATTTAGAGTATGAGTATCACTGTATCATACCATCAGTCTGGAAGCCTGGAAATTCCCGTTGTATGGATCCCAGGATGTCTGTTCCTCACTGGTAGATGTGCGTGTGGCAGCGAAGCTATCTAGAGCCTCTACCTCTCTGAGACAGACGAAGGTACGAGACCCAGGGGCACCAGGGGCCAGGCAACCGGTGCCAACCCCATCATCGCTGAACTGATGTCGGTAGGGGTGGAAGCGGTCAGCCGTTCCTGACCCTAAGTTTGACCTTTGACTCTGTCCCACCATGGCTCCATCAACGCTGTGCCTCCTGCAGCTCTCTGCAGCGGCATTTCTCTGTCTGTAGGTGGCACTCTCTCTCTCACGCTGGGCAGTGGTAAATGACACAGAACTGCTCTCCTCACACTGAGGGGAGATGAATATACCATTTCTGAGCTGGTTATTTAGCAACGTCCAGAATCTCCTGGCTAGCATCTGCAATCATAAAACAATGCAAGTGGAAATAGCCAACAATCACCTACCTTTTATCTCCTGGCATTGTCTGTGTCCCAAGTGGCATCCTATGTAGGGAATAGGGTGCTATTTGGGACGCAGATATTATTTCTGTTTAAACACATCCTGCCTGTTTCAAGGGGGGTGTGGTCGTATTTTGATCTCTAGATAGACATTACTGCCCCAAGGGTGGGTAATTAATTAGTCCAAAAGAAGAGGAACGTGATTAATGTTAGGTATAAAACTTAACACATTTCCTCCAGGGCATCTTGTCCTTGAAAAGGTCCTGTGTGTGCGATAGGTAGATAGTTTACATCCTTTTAGATTCACTCATAAACAATCTCTCTGTTGCAAGCAGACCTGGGTTCAAACAGTATTCATTTTCATTCAAACTTTATCTGGCACACTGGAACCAATGAAAATGACAAATTAAAAGTAACCAATGGAACCAAAAAAAAGGTACATTTTTCAAAACCTGTCCATCTACCACTCCAAGCAGGCTGAAGCAAATGCTCAAAGTATTTGAAAGATAACAAATACTACTTGAACTGAGGTTTGGTTAGTCAAACAGCTAAGGGCTAATGCACTAAGATCACAGTGTAGATTCTGGAATTACCACTGGAGGAACAGTAGCCTAATGCAGGTGCAGGAAAGGAGATTAGATGGGTAAAGCATGCATGGCTTTGGGCGAGATCAAAATGGAGTGTTTCTATGCCTATGGTTAACATCTGGATTGTTTCTGGGTGAAAATGGGTGCGACTTTAAAATAAACAGTGTTCAGTGGATTCTGGTACCTGTGAGTGCGCCATCTGCTGGAAGGAGGACCCTGGAGGATCAGAGGTGCGTAGGGAGGAGGTCTGAGGGGCTGGTGTCATTGTCAGGAACCTGTTGGCACTGGGTGTAAATGTGGAGCTGGGAGAGTCTGTAGACATGATGGTGTGCCTAGAATGAAATCTGCACCCGGGAAGAAAATATACATTTATTTTTTATTTTATTTTACCAGGCAAGTCAATTAAGAACAAATTCTTATTTGTAATTACAGCCTAGGAACAGTGGGTTACCTGTCTTGTTCAGGGGCAGAATGACAGATTTTTACCTTGTCAGCTCAGGGATTCAATCTTGCAACCTTTCGATTACTAGTCCAACACTCTAACCACAAGGCTAGCTGCCGCCCCCCAAACATGTTTGAGTTTGGGGTGTGATATACACCGATTGTACAAAACCTTAGGAACACCTTCCTAATATTGAGTTTGCCCTCAGAACAGCCTCAATTTATCAGGGCATGGACTCTACAAGGTGTTCTTTGGGTGGTGGACCATTCTTGATTACACACAGGAAACTGTTGAGCATGAAACACCCAGCAGCATTGCAATTCTTGACACACTCAAACTGAGCCTGACACCTACGACCACACCCCATTCAAAGACACTTAAATATTTTTTCTTGTACATTCACCCTCTGAATGGCACATGTACACAATCCATATCTGAATTGTCTCAAGGCTTAAAAATCCTTCTTTAACCTGTCTCCCCCCAATTCATGGACACCGATAAAAAGATCATAGCTTTCACCTGGATTTACCTGGTCAGTCTATGTGGTCAGTGTAGCTCAACATGTGTGTTATGAGTCACAATCCCATTCCCTAGCTTTCACAGGTCCATGACATGTACCATATGCACAGTGGCTTGTGTGATTCATCTCTTTGTGGTTGATGCTTGCCAGTCCATCCATGCGTTACATTATATTCTTATTGTATCCTTCAGTCTGGGTCATTCATAGTATGAATGTACCTTTCAGGGAGGCTATAGCACTTAACCCCAGTGTAACGTCTCAGTGGTCTTCTGGGCATCACTGAGTTATCATTGTACAAGACTAGGAGCGATACAGTACGTGATCTTTCAGTGTACAGGTGTGGGTACTTTAGGTTCGATGGAACAGTTACCCGGACACAGATCAAGTCGAATCTTGGACTAAGAAGCACTTTAAATGGAGAAACATTTAGTCTAGGACTCTATGGAAGGAGGCAAGGTGCTCTTCCATCTTCATCAGTTTACAGTACTGTTATCAGAAGAGGTGTGAGGCACGTGGCAGAGGTTCCAGGAAGGGTAACCTCATACACACACATATTCGCATGCACGCATGCGCACACACACACACTCCTCAAAGCTCATTAAAAAGGGCAACAAACTGTGAAGATTCGGTCACTCAAAACCAGCTATTGCTGAGGTGGGTTGAAGGGTGAAATCAAGACCCTTTTGTTGTGTTACCATTATTGATGGTGACTCGTTTCAGAGATGTAGAGAGCGAGAGAGAGAGAGAGAGAGAGAGAGAGAGAGAGAGAGAGAGAGAGAGAGAGAGAGAGAGAGAGAGAGAGAGAGAGAGAGAGAGAGAGAGAGAGAGAGAGAGAGAGAGAGAGAGAGAGAGAGAGAGCAAGAGAGAGAGAAAGAGAGAGAGAGAAAGAGCGAGAGAGAGAGAGATTGTGGAAGTTTTCATACAGGAGTAAAAAGGAAGTGAAATGTCAGAGTTGAGACAGCCTTTGTTCTGTTGCAGCAACAGCTCCTTTGACTTTTGACCTGTATGACTCAAACCTCTGATTGGCCGTTTGGAGCACTGACGAGGAAGAATAACTGATCAAGAAAAATAATCACTGTGCTGCCATTTCTTTGGCCAAAGATGGTTAACTGGATTTAAGGTGGAGCGGGATCTGTGGACGGTTGAGGACTATAGTGTGACATCCCAGTTTGTAAGCGTACTGTGACCTCTGACAAAAGGGCTGGACCTTTATGACATAGGTGAAGTGCACTTGCTATGTAACAGCAGTTAACCATGTTATCATGACTCTAGAAAAATGACCCATTAAAAATCAGGTATCAAAATGTCCACAGTTTGTCCTGGGGATATTCCCAAAATTCAGGAGCCAGAATGTATGAATGAATGGTTCCCATCTGATTTAAAGACAAAAATATATATGTGAATAATTTGATACACCAATGTTTAGTGATGCTGGTTTTCCTTTAAGTATCCAATTCCTTTTTAACGTTCTTCTGAAGCTGAACGGTGTGCTGGTTTCTGACAGACATGGGTTCAAATGGTATTTGAAATAATTATGAATACTTTATCTGTGCTTGATTGAGCATGCCTTGCTTAATGGACCAATAGAATAGTCCCAAAATTGTAAAGCCCTCTGGCTGTTTTGGGTTCTGAGCTCGGTTCTCAGATTATGCTTTTTCCGTAAAGTTTTTTTGAAATCTGACACAGCGGTTGCATTAAGGAGAAGTCTATCTTTAATTCTGTATTCTGTGAATAACACTAGTATCTTTTATCAATGTTTATTATTAGTATTTCTGCAAAATCACTGGATGTTTTGGAATCAAAACATTACTGCACGTAAGGGGCCAATGTAAACTGAGATTTTTGGATATAAATATGCACATTATGGAACAAAACATACATGTATTGTGTAACATGATGTCCTATGAGTGTCATCTGATGAAGATCATCAAAGGTTAAAAAATGGCTGTGTGTTTTTTCGACTTGATGGTGATCTAACATAATCATATGCTGTGCTTTAGCTGTAAAGCATTTTTGAAATTGGACATGATAGGTAGATTAACAAGATGTTTATCTTTCATTTACTGTATTGGAATTGTTAATGTGTGAAAGTTACATATTTCAAAAAAATATTTTTGAATATCTGCCTTTTCAGCAGAATGTTGTTGAGGTGTTCCGCTAGCGGAACTCCAGCGCTAGAAAGGTTAAAGGCAATGCTACCAAATACTAATTGAGTGTATGTAAACTTCTGACCCACTGGGAATGTGATGAAAAAGTACAAGCTGAAATAGATCATTCTCTCTACTATTATTCTGACATTTCACATTCTTAAAATAAAGTGGTGATCCTAACTGACCTAAGACAGAGATTTTTTATTAGGACTAAATGTCAGAAATTGTGGAAAACTGAGTTTAAATGTATTTGGCTAAGGTGTGTGTAAACTTCCGACTTCAACTGTAAGTTGTGTAGTAAGCCTTTAGTAGCCCATGTGTCTCACCCTAATAATTTGGTCTATTTTTCCCCTCTTAATTGTGCCTACTGTTCTGACTTGGTGGTGCTCATGTAGCCTATAACCTGTTTTATAAAAATGTGATCATCAAATATTGTAAGAGCTGTCATTGTCGGTTAATATGCCCCCTTTGTTTATCCTCTGGTTCTGACTTGGTGTACAAGGAGAACACTGTAAGAATGGCCCATGTTCTGAATTCTGCCACTTTACATTTCAAAAGTGCTGAACAAATAGTTATATTGACTACATCCGTCCTAGCTCATTAATGTTTTAATCAAATTTACTAATAGGATCTTATCCGCGTGTCATCCCCTTATGCTATAGTTTGTACATCTCAATTGTCATTAGAAACCACATTTGTTTAAGCAAGTCAACCATATCAGCTATGTTTTTTTTTAAGGCAGGAAATTAGGCTGAATGAACTGTTTCGCTGCCAGACAAGGCTCCGCTGATAGCCAGGTGTAACAGTTGTAAGATGTTGGGACTGCTGTTGGGACTCTGCTGTTGTGACAGCTATATGTAGGCCATAACAGCTTGTGAGCATAGTTTGTCACCATTATAGTGCAATTAATGTATTGTTTAGTGATGCATTGTGTAGTGAAGTGGCTTTGCTGGCATGCATCCCCCCCAAAATGTTTGTTTCCCCATCAAGATTTACATGCTAAAATCGCCACTCGTTACAACCTTAATTCTAAAATGGATAAAATAATAAAATATCCTCATCAATCTGCACACAATACCCCATAACGACAAAGTGAAAACAGTTTTTTAGAAATACCTTATTTACGTAAGTATTCAGATCCTTTGCTATGAGACTCGAAATCGAGCAATTTTTAAATGGAAGAAGTTTAGAACCACCAAGACTCTTTCTAGAGCTGGCTGCCTGGCCAAACTGAGCAATTGGGGTAGAAGGGCCTTGGTCAGGGAGATGACCAAGAACCTCCACAGAGGAACTCTGTGGAGATGAGAGAACCTTCCAGGAGGACAACCATCTCTGCAGCACTCTACAAATCAGGCTTTTATGATAAAGTGGCCAGAGGGAAGCCACTACTCAATAAAAGGCACATGACAGCCCACTTGGAGTTTGCCAAAAAGCACCTAAAGGACTCTTGAGAAATGACAAATTGAGAAAGACGATTCTCAGAACTGATGAAACCAAGATGACATTTTTTGGCCTGAATGCCAAGCGTCACTACTGGATGAAACCTGGCACCATCCCTACGGTGAAGCATAGTGTGGGGATGTTTTTCAGCAACAGGGACTGGGAGACTAGATGAACGGAGCAAAGTACAGCGAGATCCTTGATGAAAACCTGCTCCAGAGCTCTAAGAACCTCACACTGGAGCGAAGGTTCATATTCCAACAGGACAACGACCCTAAGCACACAACCAAGACAATACAGGAGTGGCTTCGATACAAGTCTCTGAATGTCCTTGAGTTTCCCAGCCAGAGCCCAGATTTGAACCAGATGGAACATCTCTGGAGAGACCTGAAAATAGCTGTGCAGCAACGCTCCCCATCCAACCTGACAGAGCTTGAGAGGATCTGCAGAGAAGAATGGAATGAACTCTCCATATACAGGTGTGCCCAGCTTGTAGCGTCATACCCAAGAAGACTAAAGGCTGTAATTGCTGCCAAAAGTGCTTCAACAAAGTACTTAGTAAAAGGTCTGAATACTCATGTAAATGTGATTTCCAGGTTTTTTGGATGATACATTTACATTTCTAAAAACCTGTTTTTGCTTTGCCATTATGGGTTATTGTGTGTAGATTGATAAGAAGAAAAGAAAACATGCAAATAAGGCTGTAACGTAACAAAATATGGAAAAAGTCAAGGGGTCTGAATACTTTCCTGAATACAACGTATTTGCTTTTTTTGAGGAATTTAGATTGGGTGCTCCTCCAACCTGTTTACCATGAATTAGTCATTTTGGGGAAGTTTTTCCTGGAAACCATTGGATAGGACCATGAAACCAGGCAAAGGCATAATCCCATAGCCTCTCCTCTCTGTACAGGCTCTCATGCCTACATGTGAAAGTGTTGGCTTGCCTGTTGTCAACAATGTGATAGTCATGTTATACAACTCACAGCGCTATTGTTAGTTCTCACATTACATTTACTATTTAGTCAAACAAACACTGGTAGTGTTCCAAAATGCATACTTGTGTTCTATCTAGAGCGTATAGCAAGTACGAAAGTCAACTGTCATTTTTCAAGTGTGATTCCAAACATAAGACTGTTCAAAGACAAGTATGTACTAAGTTACTGGAAGTTCTATAAGCGTACTTGGGAGTTCTGGAAAACAAAGCACTCATGGGAGCATACTTTTTCATTCCCTTTGGTGGGGAGGGTATCCCATAACACCTTGCAACACGGCGAGAATTCCAAAAACATCTGAATTAATGGTGGACTGTTATGGTCCCTGTTCGGGAGAAACTTTTACAGTTCTAGCCAGTCAAGTTGTGCATTCTTACAGAATCAGTCAATACTGTACATGCATGTAGTGTCTGTTTAACTACCGTTTGCAAGCTAGCTAACTTTCTTCTTGTCACTTTCCCCTCCCCTCGTGTTTCACCATTGCATATGAAGAAAATGTTTTGAGTAATGAAATTATACATTTAAAGTAAATCAGGGACAACTTGATCAAGCCTATGAATATGAAAACTGTTTACAAAACCATTGCACATTTAACAAAGGTAGTTGTGGTTCGCAGTTAATTTCTCCTTCCTTAGCCTTATGATTCTGCTGTGTTATCCTCAGGTTGAAGCACATCCCACCCCATCACCCAGACAGATGGAAAGAACTTGGGAACCCTCCGTCCACCAGGAAAATCACCATATCCCAGGAGTTTAGTCAGGAGTTTATTCAGCACTGTGCAACATCACTATGTTAGAAATAGATTCACAAGTTATTCTCTATCATGCAGAATTGTCAGCTCATTGTAACATGTGACCGTCAGTCTAAAATACGGACTTGGGGGATTTCTGTCCCAGTGAACGGCACCGCGTGCAAGTATTTATTCCTGCCCAGCAAACACCATGTTCAACTATTCATCGTCTACGATTTAGACCACAATAAGTTGAATGAGGTATTAGTGAAAGTCTGGAACAAAAACCTGTAAACTCCTGTCCTGTGTATAAAAAACGTGGCTGTCATGACAAAATTTGCCCTCATGAACTGAACAAGCTTTTGAATGTTAATCTCCTTGATATTACTCACTTGCTATAAGGTTTATTCTACTGAGCCATTTGCTTTATGTTTGTATTGTTATCTTTTAATATTTCTTATTGTCACCGCTAAAAAAAAGCATCCATAACATTATTTGCCAATTACTATTTCAGGCTCAAGATTAATGTTATGTAAGTGTTTCAAAACAAGAAGTTTGTACATTCTCTGTAAACTACAGAAACCTTTAGGTCCCAGGCACCATGTCATTATGTCATTATGGAACCTGTCATTCATCGGTAGTAAAGATGTCATTATAATCTTTCCCACTGGGAGATTTATTGACAGCAGTCATGCTAACGATTCTAATCTCTCACGATTTCTCTAGATTATCTGATTGTCTCTGCACCTCCCCCTGACCTAGATTACCTTGCCTCTAACTTTGTTATGCTCTATAACTTTAGCCACTGTCACAGGCTTTCATCTCACTATCAGTAGCGAACCCTGGTAGCTGACGCTAATATAACCCTAACCAGGACATGATACATATATTTGCTTACAATAATTTATACTTTAGCATTTGACTCTATAACACCTGACCCATATATTTGAAAGTCACAGATGCTTGGATTGACAGTAATGATTTAACTCTGTTAAACATTTTATCATGAGTCAGTTGTAGGAAGACTTTGTAGCGAAGTTGATCATACAGTAGGGGTAGTTACTCAGTCCATTGTGGCTGACACGGGGCCAGAAGGCCACTAAAGCATGCTTAATGTCGTTTCAGTTGCTAAACATCAGTTGCAGGTAAGAAGACAAGACTCATCTTTGTTCAACGACACAGCTTTTCTTTTGAAAGTTTTGTCACCCCAGCAAACACACAACCACCAAACAAGGTCCTCTCCTTGTGGGCCTTAACATGGCGTATATGAGTTTTCAGTGTCATTTCACAGGCATGTCACACTTAATAAAGAAACAATAGCTGGTTAGAAGCACAGACAGGTGTATTGCCATAGGTTCGGCATATTTGCTCCAAAGTTTCCAAACTTTTCCCATCCTTGACCATTTAGAGATGCTCAACTCACCCTCCTTGATTCGACAACAATCTTGTTCTGCCAGTAGGCCACAGTATCTTATTTGAATCTCGTGGTGACAATCAATCATTCCAGTCCAGTCTGGGGAAGAAGAAGAATTGATCAGATTCACACAATGCACATGGTTTAGCCTAAACACCTGGAACACTTTCCAACAGAGCGATTCTTCTTTTGAAGAATACTGTTGAAGATATATTGACTAAGAAGAGTGTGGTAGTAGGAAGAAGGGCTGGTTCCAGCCTTCAGAGCATTAATCTCATGCTCATTCTTTCTCTTCTTTCACTCTCTCTCTCTCTTTCTCTCTTTCTGTCTGGCCCTCAGCCAACCCACGGTAGCCCAGCAGAGCGCTATGAGATACATAGAAGGAAACCTGTCACAACAGGTTCCAAAGGCCTAGTTACTGTACTGCTGAAGTCACCACTTCTGTCTCTCTCTCCTTCCCTCTTACTTTACCTGATTTGAAGACTTGTGTGAATGGGGCATCAGATACACTTCAATCACATCCTCTATCCACTGAGAGAGAGTGGGTACTTAGCCTTGGTTTCAGAGCTCGTCCACATCGATAGGACCTGTAGGATAGGATCTGGTTCTCCCTGTGTAATTGCACCAATCATAAGAGCCTGTATAGCACATTAGTTCAATTATCTAATTTGGTCTATTGACACTAATTGCTGTTCTTTGATTGCGTCAGGGCTCTCATTTGCTACGGCAATATATTATAATTTTATATATTTTTTGTAGATTTAACATTTTTGACATTTTGATGCACCTGCATAAAATAGCATTAGTTAACAAATTAAACTGCTGGATTAGACGTACCCAGATGTGTCCAGGTGTGTCGCGGACGCAGTGCCAGGCAGTCAGGTGCTGAGCAGACGGCACAGGCTCAGAGAAGAAGTGCCAGATGTGTCACACTCTGTCAGACCGGTCACATGCCAAGGTGGTTGTTGGTTAAGATAAACTGAGTGGCGCTGGGTAGAGGAGAGGGGTTGACCCTTTGAGCCTCTGGACTGAACCGCTGAAGACCTCTTCCAAACTTTTATACTGACAGTTGGATCAAGACCAACACCTGAGCCAGAGAGGGAGAGAAGGGGAGGAGGGGGGGAAGGAGAGAGAAAGAAAGTAAGCGAGAGGAGTGGAAGAAGTATGTCAATACAGGTAAATTCCTATCCTACCCTCCAAGTAAACCAAGAAAGCAGCACCCTCCCTCCGTCCCTCTTTCTTTCCCTCCCTCTCTCTCTCTCTCTCTCTCTCTCTCTCTCTCTCTCTCTCTCTCTCTCTCTCTCTAGCATCTCTCTCTCCTTCCCTCTCTCTCTCCTTCCCTCTCTCTCTCTCTCTCCCTCTCTCTCTCTCTCTCTCTCTCTCTCTCTCTCTCCTAGCATCTCTCTCTCCTAGCATCTCTCTCTCCTTCCCTCTCTCTCTCTCCCTCTCTCTCTCAGCTGCCTTATTATTCAAACCAGGCTGAGGTGAATGAAAAATAGACAGAGGGATAAGTTACAGATGAATAAAATCTTAGGTTACAGTGGGAGGTCTCAGCCAACCTCTCAACGCAGTCAAGTAGCCGCAGGGGGCTCCTCCTGACAGAAACAGGGATTTCTGAAGAAGTGGAATGTGGGAAAGAAGTCCTAAATGGCACTTGTTGAAATGACACCAAACTCCACTTGGTAAAAAGAAAAAACCTGTAGCACTGAGGTTACCCTGTTTGCTGTTGTTTTACTAGAATGGTTTATTTTCGGGGAAATGGAAGGGGGCGGGGGGGATTCTAGTCTTGAATCATCCTCCGTTGGTTGCCACCTTAGCACATGCTCCAGACAGGCTCATCAAAACAAACTGATCATGCAAATCTCTGAAACAATTGATGCCACAAACACGTGTAACACAATTTGCCCTTTTACCTATGTGTAACTGCTATGTTATTATTTTTTCAAAATACATTTTACCCCCTTTTCTCCCCAATTTTGTGGTATCCAATTGTTAGTAATTACTATCTTGTCTCATCGCTACAACTCCCGTACAGGCTCGGGAGAGACGAAGGTCGAAAGTCATGCGTCCTCCGATACACTACCCAACCAAGCCGCACTGCTTCTTAACACAGTGCGCCTCCAACCCGGAAGCCAGCCACACCAATGTGTCGGAGGAAACACCGTGCACCTGGCTACCTTTGTTAGCGCACTGCGCCCGGCCTGCCACAGGAGTCGCTGGTGTGCGATGAGAAAAGGATATCCCTACCGGCCAAACCCTCCCTAACGACGCTAGGGCAATTGTGCGTCGCCCCACGGATCTCCCGGTCACGAACCCAGAGTCTCTGGTGGCACAGCTATTGCTGCGATGCAGTGCCCTATACCACTGTGCAACCCGGGAGGGCCGCAACTGCTATGTTAGTACATGGTAATAGAGTGTAGTGGGTGCTAGAAAGAAACAGACATTTCTGTGAAGTGAATTATACATTGTGCCTTGTATCAGCCAACTAAGGTACTTAGATCAGGATCCTATCCACCCTGGGATTCCACTTGTGTTACATACAGTATGTTACATATCTACAGTATCTACAGTATGTTACATATCTACAATGTATTACATATCTACAGTATGTTACATATCTACAGTATCTACAGTATGTTTCATATCTACAATGTATTACATATCTACACTATGTTACATATCTACAGTATCTACAGTATGTTTCATATCTACAATATGTTACATATCTACAGTATCTACAGTATGTTACATATCTACAATGTATTACATATCTACAGTATGCTACATATCTACAGTATGTTACATATCTACAGTATGTTACATATCTACAATGTATTACATATCTACAGTATGTTACATATCTACAATGTATTACATATCTACAGTATGTTGCATATCTACAGTATCTACCGTATGTTTCATATCTACAATGTATTACATATCTACAGTATGTTACATATCTACAGTATCTACAGTATGTTACATATCTACAATGTATTACATATCTACAGTATGTTACATATCTACAGTATGTTACATATCTACAATGTTTTACATATCTACAGTATGTTACATATCTACAATGTATTACATATCTACAGTATGTTACATATCTACAGTGTATTACATATCTACAGTATGTTACATATCTACAGTGTATTACATATCTACAGTATGTTACATATCTACAGTGTATTACATATCTACAGTATGTTACATATCTACAGTGTATTACATATCTACAGTATGTTACATATCTACAGTGTATTACATATCTACATTATGTTACATATCTACAGTATGTTACATATCTACAGTGTATTACATATCTACAGTATGTTACATATCTACAGTGTATTACATATCTACAGTATGTTACATATCTACAGTGTGCTACATATCTACAGTATGTTACATATCTACAGTATGTTACATATCTACAGTATGTTACATATCTACAGTATGTTACATATCTACAGTATGTTACATATCTACAATGTATTACATATCTACAGTATGTTACATATCAACAGTATCTACAGTATGTTACATATATACAATGTATTACATATCTACAGTATGTTACATATCTACAGTGTATTACATATCTACAGTATGTTACATATCTACAGTGTATTACATATCTACAGTATGTTACATATCTACAGTGTATTACATATCTACAGTATGTTACATATCTACAGTGTATTACATATCTACAGTATGTTACATATCTACAGTGTATTACATATCTACAGTATGTTACATATCTACAGTGTATTACATATCTACAGTATGTTAAATATCTACAATGTATTACATATCTACAGTATGTTACATATCTACAGTGTATTACATATCTACAGTATGTTACATATCTACAGTGTATTACATATCTACAGTATGTTACATATATACCGTGTGCTACATATCTACAGTATACTACATATCTACAGTATGGTACATATCTACAGTATGTTACATATCTACAATGTATTACATATCTACAGTGTGCTACATATCTACAGTATGTTACATATCTACAATGTATTACATATCTACAGTATGTTACATATCTACAATGTATTACATATCTACAGTATGTTACATATCTACAATGTATTACATATCTACAGTATGTTACATATCTACAATGTATTACATATCTACAGTGTGCTACATATCTACAGTATGTTACATATCTACAATGTATTACATATCTACAATGTATTACATATCTACAGTATGTTACATATCTACAGTATGCTACATATCTACAGTATGTTACTTATCTACAGTGTATTAAATATCTACAGTATGTTACATATCTACAGTATCTACAGTATGCTACATATCTACAGTATCTACAGTATGTTACATATCTACAGTATGTTACATATCTACAATGTATTACATATCTACAGTATGTTACATATCTACAGTATGTTACATATCTACAGTGTGCTACATATCTACAGTATGTTACATATCTACAGTGTGCTACATATCTACAGTATGCTACATATCTACAGTATGTTACATATCTACAGTGTGCTACATATCTACAGTATGCTACATATCTACAGTGTATTACATATCTACAGTATGTTACATATCTACAATGTATTACATATCTACAGTATGTTACATATCTACAGTGTATTACATATCTACAGTATGCTACATATCTACAATGTATTACATATCTACAGTATGTTACATATCTACAGTGTATTACATATCTACAGTATGTTACATATCTACAGTGTATTACATATCTACAGTATGTTACATATCTACAGTGTGCTACATATCTACAGTATACTACATATCTACAGTATGGTACATATCTACAGTGTGCTACATATCTACAGTATACTACATATCTACAGTATGGTACATATCTACAGTATGTTACATATCTACAATGTATTACATATCTACAGTATGTTACATATCTACAGTGTATTACATATCTACAGTATGCTACATATCTACAGTATGTTACATATCTACAGTGTATTAAATATCTACAGTATGTTACATATCTACAGTATCTACAGTATGCTACATATCTAGTATCTACAGTATGTTACATATCTACAGTATGTTACATATCTACAGTGTGCTACATATCTACAGTATGTTACATATCTACAGTGTATTAAATATCTACAGTATGTTACATATCTACAGTATCTACAGTATTACATATCTACAGTATCTACAGTATGTTACATATCTACAGTATGTTACATATCTACAGTATGTACATATCTACAGTATGTTACATATCTACAGTATGTTACATATCTACAGTATGCTACATATCTACAGTATCTACAGTATGTTACATATCTACAGTGTATTAAATATCTACAGTATGTTACATATCTACAGTGTATATACATATCTACAGTATGTTACATATCTACAGTATGTTACATATCTACAGTGTGCTATATCTACAGTATGTTACATATCTACAGTGTATTAAATATCTACAGTATGTTACATATCTACAGTATCTACAGTATGCTACATATCTACAGTATCTACAGTATGTTACATATCTACAGTATGTTACATATCTACAGTGTGCTACATATCTACAGTATCTACAGTATGTTACATATCTACAGTATGTTACATATCTACAGTATCTACAGTATGTTACATATCTACAGTGTATTAAATATCTACAGTATGTTACATATCTACAGTATCTACAGTATACATATCTACAGTGTATTAAATATCTACAGTATGTTACATATCTACAGTATCTACAGTATGCTACATATCTACAGTATCTACAGTATGTTACATATCTACAGTATGTTACATATCTACAGTGTGCTACATATCTACAGTATCTACAGTATGTTACATATCTACAGTATGTTACATATCTACAGTATCTACAGTATGCTACATATCTACAGTATCTACAGTATGTTACATATCTACAGTGTATTAAATATCTACAGTATGTTACATATCTACAGTATCTACAGTATGCTACATATCTACAGTATCTACAGTATGTTACATATCTACAGTGTATTACATATCTACAGTATGCTACATATCTACAGTATGTTACATATCTACAGTGTATTAAATATCTACAGTATGTTACATATCTACAGTATCTACAGTATGCTACATATCTACAGTATCTACAGTATGTTACATATCTACAGTATGTTACATATCTACAGTGTGCTACATATCTACAGTATGTTACATATCTACAGTGTGCTACATATCTACAGTATGCTACATATCTACAGTATGGTACATATCTACAGTATCTACAGTATGCTACATATCTACAGTATCTACAGTATGTTACATATCTACAGTGTGCTACATATCTACAGTATGTTACATATCTACAGTGTGCTACATATCTACAGTGTGCTACATATCTACAGTGTGCTACATATCTACAGTATGTTACATATATACAATGTGCTACATATCTACAGTGTGCTACATATCTACAGTGTGCTACATATCTACAGTGTGCTACATATCTACAGTGTGCTACATATCTACAGTGTGCTACATATCTACAGTATGTTACATATCTACAGTATGTACATATCTACAGTATGTTACATATCTACAGTGTGCTACATATCTACAGTATGCTACATATCTACAGTATGGTACATATCTACAGTATGCTACATATCTACAGTGTGCTACATATCTACAGTATGGTACATATCTACAGTATGGTACATATCTACAGTATGCTACATATCTACAGTATGGTACATATCTACAGTATGTACATATCTACAGTGTGCTATATCTACAGTATGGTACATATCTACAGTATCATATCTAGTATGGTACATATCTACAGTGTGCTATATCTACAGTATGGTACATATCTACAGTATGCTACATATCTACAGTATGTTACATATCTACAGTGTGCTACATATCTACAGTATGCTACATATCTACAGTATGGTACATATCTACAGTATGCTACATATCTACAGTGTGCTACATATCTACAGTGTGCTACATATCTACAGTATGGTACATATCTACAGTATGCTACATATCTACAGTATGTTACATATCTACAGTGTGCTACATATCTACAGTATGCTACATATCTACAGTATGGTACATATCTACATTATGCTACATATCTACAGTGTGCTACATATCTACAGTGTGCTACATATCTACAGTATGCTACATATCTACAGTATGGTACATATCTACATTATGCTACATATCTACAGTGTGCTACATATCTACAGTGTGCTACATATCTACAGTGTATTACATATCTACAGTATGGTACATATCTACATTATGTACATATCTACAGTGTGCTATATCTACAGTGTGCTACATATCTACAGTATGCTACATATCTACAGTATGCTACATATCTACAGTATGCTACATATCTACAGTATGGTACATATCTACATTATGCTACATATCTACAGTGTGCTACATATCTACAGTGTGCTACATATCTACAGTGTATTACATATCTACAGTGTGCTACATATCTACAGTGTGCTACATATCTACATTATGTATATCTACAGTATGCTACATATCTACAGTATGGTACATATCTACATTATGTATATCTACAGTGTGCTACATATCTACAGTGTGCTACATATCTACAGTGTATTACATATCTACAGTATGGTACATATCTACAGTATGCTACATATCTACAGTATGTTACATATCTACAGTGTGCTACATATCTACAGTATGCTACATATCTACAGTATGGTACATATCTACATTATGCTACATATCTACAGTGTGCTACATATCTACAGTGTGCTACATATCTACAGTATGCTACATATCTACAGTATGTTACATATCTACAGTATGTTACATATCTACAGTATGCTACATATCTACAGTATGCTACATATCTACAGTATGTTACATATCTACAGTATCTACAGTATGCTACATATCTACAGTATCTACAGTATGTTACATATCTACAGTATGTTACATATCTACAGTGTGCTACATATCTACAGTATGCTACATATCTACAGTATGGTACATATCTACAGTATGCTACATATCTACAGTGTGCTACATATTGTAGGTATAGGGGCTACTTCACGTAAAGTGTTGCCAGTTTGTTAACTCTGAAATGATGTGTGTCATTACTACAGTACAATACACTAAAGTTTAATCCCACACTTTATTTTTCTCCAGGTAGTGTCGGTGCCAATGATTCAATAAAGCTATATCAACAAACACCACTTGAACATCAGAAGAGAAAGGAAACCATAAGATGGCCATCCCCACTGGAGATAAATGACAACAGACGGACTTACTGTGACCTAAACCTCTTGTTGTGTAGCTTGCCTGCTGCCTCTAATTGGGCCATATCATCAGAATGAATCATACTGCATCTGGAAATCTTATATGTAATCAGTTCAGCAAATCAAAACACATATACATATACATATGAATGAGAACTTTCAATCAATCACCGATTCTGTTACTGTGAGTTTTTATTGTGGTTATTTGGCTCAGGTGCTCACATGGGTGCTCCCTGTACACACCTAAATCAAATCAAATCCAATTTTATTTGTCACATACACATGGTTAGCAGATGTTAATGCGAGTGTAGCGAAATGCTTGTGCTTCTAGTTCCGACAATAATATATAATAATAATATATGCCATTTAGCAGACGCTTTTATCCAAAGCGACTTACAGTCATGTGTGCATACATTCTACGTATGGGTGGTCCCGGGGATCGAACCCACTACCCTGGCGTTACAAGCGCCATGCTCTACCAACTGAGCTACAGTACCCTACAATGCAGTGATAACCAACAAGTAATCTAACTAACAATTCCAAAACTACTGTCTTATACACAGTGTAAGGGGATAAGGAATATGTGATGGTACAGAGATGGTACAGAGCAGCATACAGTAGATGGTATCGAGTACAGTATATACATATGAGATGAGTATGTAGACAAAGTAAACAAAGTGGCATAGTTAAAGTGGCTAGTGATACATGTATTACATAAGGATGCAGTAGATGATATAGAGTACAGTATATACATGTGAGATGAGTATGTAGACAAAGTAAACAAAGTGGCATAGTTAAAGTGGCTAGTGATACATGTATTACATAAGGATGCAGTCGATGATGTAGAGTACAGTATATACGTATGCATATGAGATGAATAATGTAGGGTAAGTAACATTATATAAGGTAGCATTGTTTAAATTGTACACACCTACTTACTGCTTACCTGATAACACCTGACAACAGCAGTCCTGGAAATAACAGAGCTCTGCTTTTACTAGACTGTTAACCGAGGTAAGAAATCCTAGGTGAAGTTGCCACACACAGCCAGGTCAGGCCAGACAAGGTAGCTTGACAACTTTACAGACAATCCTGATGCCAGTGACCTGGCAGAGAGCTAGACGCTAACGTTGTGTAAACTGCCAATACTAAATTATTTTAACAAAGTGATGTTTATAACACATGTAAAACAGTGTTTCTTATTGAACAAGACTGTGGGTAGTGTATGTGGTAATATATGTGGGTAGCTTGATGATGTTTGAAGCCAATGTGAGAGGCAGGTGAGAGAGGTAACATGTTGATGACCTGGTTTACTCAGAAAGAGAGGAATATTGTGTCCTTAAATATCAAGATTTATGAGTTCATGTTTTAAAACTCTAAAAAGAACACTCCCAACCCCCAGGGAACATAAATAAATTTATAACTTAGTGATTCCACTCTTGGCTCATGGTAAAGGTATATAAAATAGATATTTATTTACTCTCCCAGTGATTCAGTGGGAACATCCCAAATGGCACCCTATGCACTTTTGACCTGCGCCTTGTCAAAACTAGTGTACAATGGAGGAAACGGGGTGCCATTTGGGACACATCCTATATGCTATTAAACAGCAGCTGTCTACCCAGCAGACATATTAGAACAATATTATGCAGGCCTCTTATTTTAGCTCTATTTGAAAATAAAAATGGGCATAAAAAACCACAGTGAAAATATAACATGTACCTTATCTTTAACAGAGTGCAGTAGCCTATAGAAAATGTGTGAATGACCTACAGTGCATTCGGAAATATATTCAGACCCCTTGACCTTTTCCACATTTTGTTACATTACAGCCTTATTCTAAAATTGATTCAATTGTTTTTTTCCCTCATTGAGCTACACACAATATCCCATAATGACAAAGTAAAAACAGTTTTTTTGAAATATCACATTTACCTAAGTATTCAGACCCTTTACTCAGTACTTTGTTGAAGCACCTTTGGCAGCGATTACAGCCTTGAGTCTTCTTGGGTATGACGCTACAAGCTTGGCACACCTGCATTTGGGGAGTTTCTCCCATTATTCTCTGCAGATCCTCTCAAGTTCTGTCAGGTTGGATGAGGAGCGTCGCTGCACAGCTATTTTCAGGTCTCTCCAGAGATGTTAGATCTGGTTCAAGTCCGGGCTCTGGCTGGGCCACTCAAGGACATTCAGAGACGTGTACCGAAGCCACTCCTGCGTTGTCTTGGTTGTTTGCGTAGGGTCGTGTGCGTAGCGATTCCTGTGGCGGGCCAGGTGCAAGCACGCTGATACGGTCGCCAGGTGTACAGTGTTTCCTCCGTCACATTGGTGCTGCTGGCTTCCGGGTTAAGTGGGCATTGTGTCAAGAAGCGGCTTGGTTTGGTTATGTTTCGGAGGACACATGGCTCTCGACTTTCGCCTCTCCCGAGTTGAAGCGATGAGACAAAACTGTAACTACCAATTGGATACCACAAAATGGGGGGGAACAGGTGTAAAAAATATATATATATATATATATATAATAATGGTTTAAAAGGCGATGATGACTCACCCGTTATGGAAACTGTGGTAGTAAGTCGTCCGTCACTCTCCTCAATTATCTTCAAGACAGAGTTGCTGGAAGTAACCACCCGACTATGCATGGTACCAGCCTACTACCTGACTATGCATGGTACCACCCTACTACCTGACTATGCATGGTACCACCCTACTACCTGACTATGCATGGTACCACCCTACTACCTGACTATGCATGGTACCACCCTACTACCTGACTATGCATGGTACCACCCTACTACCTGACTATGCATGGTACCACCCTACTACCTGACTATGCATGGAACCACCATACTACCTGACTATGCATGGTACCACCCTACTACCTGACTATACATGGTACCAGCCTACTACCTGACTATGCATGGTACCACCTACTACCTGACTATGGGTACCACCCTACTACCTGACTATGCATGGTACCACCCTACTACCCGACTATGCATGGTACCACCTTACTACCCGACTATGCATGGTACCACCCTACTACCTGACTATGCATGGTACCACCTTACTACCTGACTATGCATGGTACCACCCTACTACCTGACTATGCATGGTACAACCCTACTACCTGACTATGCATGGAACCACCCTACTACCACCCAACTATGCATTGAACCACCCTACCACCTGACTATGCATGGAACCACCCTACCACCTGACTATGCATGGTACCACCCTACTACCTGACTATGCATGGAACCACCATACTACCTGACTATGCATGGTACCACCCTACTACCTGACTATACATGGTACCAGCCTACTACCTGACTATGCATGGTACCACCTTACTACCTGACTATGCATGGTACCACCCTACTACCTGACTATGCATGGTACCACCCTACTACCCGACTATGCATGGTACCACCTTACTACCCGACTATGCATGGTACCACCCTACTACCTGACTATGCATGGTACCACCTTACTACCTGACTATGCATGGTACCACCCTACTACCTGACTATGCATGGTACAACCCTACTACCTGACTATGCATGGAACCACCCTACTACCACCCAACTATGCATTGAACCACCCTACCACCTGACTATGCATGGAACCACCCTACCACCTGACTATGCATGGAACCACCCTACTACCTGACTATGCATGGTACCACCCTACTACCCAACTATGCATGGTACCACCCTACTACCTGACTATGCATGGTACCACCCTACTACCTGACTATGCATGGTACCACCTTACTACCCAACTATGCATGGTACTATTGTAAAGTGGCTGTTCCACTGGATGTCATAAGGTGAATGCACCAATTTGTAAGTCGCTCTGGATAAGAGCGTCTGCTAAATGACTTAAATGTAAATGTAATGGTACCACCCTACTACCTGACTATGCATGGTACCACCTTACTACCCAACTATGCATGGTACCACCCTACTACCTGACTATGCATGGTACCACCCTACTACCTGACTATGCATGGTACCACCCTACTACCTGACTATGCATGGTACCACCCTACTACCTGACTATGCATGGTACCACCCTACTACCTGACTATGCATGGTACCACCCTACTACCTGACTATGCATGGTACCACCCTACTACCTGACTATGCATGGTACCACCCTACTACCTGACTATGCATGGTACCACCCTACTACCTGACTATGCATGGTACCACCCTACTACCTGACTATGCATGGTACCACCCTACTACCTGACTATGCATGGTACCACCCTACTACCTGACTATGCATGGTACCACCCTACTACCTGTTTGTTTGTCCTCTGAGTGACATTACCATGCAATGATCACGGCAGAATGTTACCCAGATTATAACCCAAATGTTTTTATATCTCATTTTATTACCAACTGCCCTGATGACCCTTGGTCATGGAAAGGTCATCCTGTCAGTTGTTCCTCTAATTCTTTTTAAATTTTTAACATTTGTATTCCAACACAGATCGCCATTCACATTAAATAGATGTTTGTTAGTTTGTTGTTGTTTTTGACATAATAATATGTTCAGAGAAACATAAATGATCTCATAGAATACCTTATAATTAAGGTATAACTATTCTGTTCTGTTCTATTCCTCAAACAGACACAGTATTTTCACCTCGTGTCCGCTCCTCTAAACTTAAGCAGATTTGTCTATCCTAAAAAGGATCAAATACAACCTGCATAGTTTAGCTGTACAAAAAACATTTAAATTGATTAATTTAAATTGATTTAATTCAAAACAATCAACACTTTGCCAGAGTGGAGGAGGAGTACCAGTCCAACCGGTAAACAGATACTTTGTGTGTTGTTATATGGAGTGTGTATACAGTAGCAGCTTTAGATCACCCTGAGTAGGTTGACCATCAGCACTGTCTTCTGTTTACAGCCTGCCCCAGATAGAGGTGTACATACAGCATCTCTCCCCTCTTCCCATCCCTCCACTGTCTTCCTCCTCCTCCTTCCCTCCTTCCTTCCTTTCTGGTGTCTCTAGATCAGGGGGTGGGTATGGTGGTAACATTGGCCCAGTCAGGGAAGGTGTTGAGATTGAACATAGCTGTTCCCCAGGTGTTCAGGGCGATGTTGATGGTGATGACACCAATAATGTTCAGCACGAATCCAGCCTTCGCCTGTTGTCAGTGCAGTAAAAAACATGGGTCACAGACAGAATGTTTCACAACCATGTTTTCAACTAGTCTGCATCCAAACTGAATTGCTCCGTTTCACTACTGGTTTCAATTACTCAATCAATCAATCACATTTATTTACAGAATAAAGCCCTTTTTATATCAGTAATTATCACAAAGTGTTTTTTACAATGAAGAGATGACTAGACTGAAATCATGAAGTGAAAAATAACAATTCAGTTTGGATCCAGTACTGTATTTCACTCTATACAAAGTACTGTACGGAGAGAGGTGCGAGGTGAGGGGTGAAGGGTCGTAGGTCGTACCATGTCCATGACTTTGAGGTTGCCATATGAGAAGGCGATGGCGTTAGGGGGTGTGGCCACCGGCAACATGAAGGCCAGCGAGGCACAGATGGTGCAGGGCAGCATGACGTACAGCGGGTGGAGCTTAATGGTTACGGCCTGGGAACAGACAGACAGGGTCACACATGGGTCAAAGGGGTGAAATTAACATTTAGTGTATGTCAGACCAGTGTCAGACCTGGGACCTGGGTCCAGTACACATGTCATATACTTGTCAACCTGTGCTTGATTTAGTTTCCCCGGGAAAATGGAACCAATTGAATAGTCCCAAAATGACAAGCTCCAAACTAAATCTAGCACCACTTAAAATCCAGGTTTTCTAAGTGAACATCTGTGTTACCATGTGTGTTGCCTGGGTGTGGGTATGAGAATTTGTAAGGGATTCTCTCTGCTCTTACCATAGAGGCCAGTATAGGCAGGAACAATGTGGTAGTAGCTACGTTGCTGGAGCACTCAGTGAAAGTGGCGATGAGTAGAGACAGGAGGAAAGAGATGGCAACGGGAGGGATGGACTGCAGGGGGGCCAGACTTTCTCCTAGCCACTGAGACAGACCAGACGTCTTCAAACGGATAAAAAAATATAACGCAAAAAATATAACACAGACAGACACACAGACCAATTCAGACCGACCGACCTAACAACAGACTGACGGTACCTCGCTGCCCCGGGCCAGAGCGAAGCCTCCTCCCACTAGCAGGAGAATGTTCCAAGGCATCTTCTTATGGACCACGTCCCAATTGAGCAGGGTGGGAGGGGCCTTCAGGGGCTTTCCTACAGGGACAAGGCATACACTGGACAATGACACAAGGTTTACAATCACGGTCGTTATAGCCTCGATTCTAGGCACTCCTGAAGGAACTTGGTAGTATGGTAAATTGTATCTCTGTCCAAATCTATATGGTCAGAGATTATATTGTTACAGTGTACTGGACTCTGTCCAAGATGGTACTGTACTAACTTATGCCTTCTTACATTGCTACTCGGGAATCAAAGGCCATCATTAAATCCTAGATACTAAATTGACCCCGAAAGCACTCTTTGCCAGGAATACGAAAACAGAAGTCAAAGAGCCATGACAAGGCACCTCAAAGTCTGCCTCACAAACTCTGCTGCCTTCCACTCCAAACTCTAACTCTTCACTAAGTGCATTTAATCATTGTGACACACATGTATTTACCAAATATATTGAGCTGCCGCCGTTTAGAGGTAGGTGCTGAATTACTGGAGCCCTCTATTTAGAGGTAGGTGCTGAATTACTGGAGCCCTCCGTTTAGAGGTAGGTGCTGAATTACTGGAGCCCTCCGTTTAGAGGTAGGTGCTGAATTACTGGAGCCCTCCATTTAGAGGTAGGTGCTGAATTACTGGAGCCCTCCATTTAGCTGAATTACTGGAGCCCTCCATTTAGAGGTAGGTGCTGAATTACTGGAGCCCTCCATTTAGAGGTAGGTGCTGAATTACTGGAGCCCTCCGTTTAGAGGTAGGTGCTGAATTACTGGAGCCCTCCATTTAGAGGTAGGTGCTGAATTACTGGAGCCCTCCGTTTAGAGGTAGGTGCTGAATTACTGGGGCCCTCCGTTTAGAGGTAGGTGCTGAATTACTGGAGCCCTCCGTTTAGAGGTAGGTGCTGAATTACTGGAGCCCTCCGTTTAGAGGTAGGTGCTGAATTACTGGAGCCCTCCGTTTAGAGGTAGGTGCTGAATTACTGGAGCCCTCCGTTTAGAGGTAGGTGCTGAATTACTGGAGCCCTCCGTTTAGAGGTAGGTGCTGAATTACTGGGGCCCTCCGTTTAGAGGTAGGTGCTGAATTACTGGAGCCCTCCGTTTAGAGGTAGGTGCTGAATTACTGGAGCCCTCAGTTTAGAGGTAGGTGCTGAATTACTGGAGCCCTCCGTTTAGAGTTAGGTGCTGAATTACTGGAGCCCTCCGTTTAGAGGTAGGTGCTGAATTACTGGAGCCCTCCGTTTAGAGGTAGGTGCTGAATTACTGGAGCCCTCCGTTTAGAGGTAGGTGCTGAATTACTGGAGCCCTCCATTTAGAGGTAGGTGCTGAATTACTGGAGCCCTCCGTTTAGAGGTAGGTGCTGAATTACTGGAGCCCTCCATTTAGAGGTAGGTGCTGAATTACTGGAGCCCTCCGTTTAGAGGTAGGTGCTGAATTACTGGAGCCCTCCGTTTAGAGGTAGGTGCTGAATTACTGGAGCCCTCCATTTAGAGGTAGGTGCTGAATTACTGGAGCCCTCCGTTTAGAGGTAGGTGCTGAATTACTGGAGCCCTCCGTTTAGAGGTAGGTGCTGAATTACTGGAGCCCTCCGTTTTGCAGCTTGACCTTGTCACTTATCAGGAGTAAGAACACTAAACTCAGCTTAGGTTACAGAGGGAGAAAAGGAGATATGTATTTATAAGTGTCCACCAGTCATTTATTGATTTGAAAGTTATTTATTTCAGTGTCAGAACAGAGAGTAGAGCCATGTAGGGCTGACCTTGAGGCTAGTGCTATCACGATGCAGCTCCCTCTGATGTTTCTTGGAGTGTGTGTGTGTGTGTGTGTGTGTGTGTGTGTGTGTGTGTGTGTGTGTGTGTGTGTGTGTGTGTGTGTGTGTGTGTGTGTGTGTGTGTGTGTGTGTGTGTGTGTGTGTGTGTGTGTGTGTGTGTGTGTGCGCGCGAGCGTGTGTGAGCCCTGGGAAGTGAGAGTGCTTTATCAGGACAATTACAAAGCACTGAGTAAGCAAGATTGCATTTCTATACCAGGGGTTCTTAAATTTTTTCAGCCTGGTACCCAAATTAGAAATTCCTGCGACCCAAGCTCCTAAAAACATGCCCTATTTTGGGGGACCTCCCAGCACGCGGGCAAAAAATATTTTAGAGGCCCCCTCCTGGAGGAGAGAAACATTTTAGTTTTAAAGTTAATTCCCTACAATTCTACACATTTTGCCATGTTAATATGATATCTGCGAGTGGCTAACAAAATCAATGGGGACAGAGGTCAGGACCCCTGGGCACGTGCCCTGCGTGCCCGGGCGCTATTCGGCCATGACTACTACAAGTTTAGATAGCTGGCTAGACTAACTTACCAATCTAAAAAATGTTTCCGCCAAAGTTGGCTCCCCTGCCTGTTCGGGTGGTGCTCGGCGGTCGTCGTCACCGTCCTACTAGTCGCTACCGATCCCTTTTTCGTTTGTCTGTTGGTTTTGTCTTATTAGTTTCACCTGTGTGTATTTTGGTTTAATTAGCTTCCCTATATGTAGTTTGACCCGCCCTTGTTTTGTGCGGGATTGTCTTTTGTTACGTGTGTACATATTAGGTTGTGGTGTATTTTGTTTTCTATACTGGACGCCCTGTGGTTTTGGGTTGTCTGGTATAGTGTCCTGCGCCCTGTATTTGATTGGGCTTATCAGTTTGGTGTGCAATAGTAAAGCACTTTACTCCGTTACTCTCTCTCTGCGTCTGATTCCTGCACACACACCTAGTCCCGCGTGACAGAATCCCGCACCAACAACATGGAATCAGCAGGAGCAGCCGCATCTCCTCTCCCATCGATGGAGGAAAGGGTCCTCCATCACACCAGCGTTCTCCATAGGATTGGTTCGGCCATGGACCAAATGATGGAGAGGATGGATCGATGGGAGAGGAGTGGCCTTCCCACCTCATTACATTTACATTACATTTAAGTCATTTAGCAGACGCTCTTATCCAGAGCGACTTACAAATTGGTGCATTCACCTTATGACATCCAGTGGAACAGCCACTTTCGTGCGTCCTGCTCCCTCCCGGAGAAGAGCGCGTGAGCGCCCTCGTCTCCTGTTTGACTGGGCAAGCTCTCGAGTGGGCCAACGCAGTGTGGAATGGTCCGGACTCGGCGAGGGATCATTACCCAGAGTTCACCCGCCGATTCCGAGCTGTGTTTGACCATCCACCAGAGGGTCGTGCGGCGGGTGAACGGCTGTTCCACCTGCGTCAGGAGACGAGGAGTGCGCAGGGCTTTTCCCTGGAGTTCAGGACCTTGGCTGCAGGAGCAGGGTGGAACGACAGGGCCCTGATAGATCATTTCCGATGCAGTCTCAGGGAGGACATCCGCAGAGAGCTAGCATGTCGTGACACCACCCTCACACTGGATGAACTCATTGACATGGCTATCCGTCTCGACAACGTGCTGGCTGCCCGCGGGCGTTCGGATCAGTTCCTGTCGTTTCCACTTCCCAGCCCTCCTGCCCCTATCCCTATGGAGTTAGGAGGGGCAGGTTCGAGGGGGACCGGAGGAGGAGTGTCCTCCTGCACCAGTTGTGGTCGGCGAGGGCACACGGCCGACCGGTGCTGGAGGAACTCGTCTGGGAGTCGGGAGGGCAGGCGGAGCACTACTCGGTCATCCCAGGTGAGTCAGCACCAGACTCACCCAGAGCTTCCTGTCGGTCATATGTATGTGTTGACTTCTTTCCCTGGGCTTCCCTCTCTACAGCATAAGGCGCTAGTCGATTCAGGCGCAGCTGGGAATTTCATGGATCGTGGGCTCGCGTTAAGGCTAGGGATTCCCCTGGTGTCGTTAGACCTACCTTTCCCCGTGCAGTCCTTAGATAGCTGACCATTAGGGCCAGGAGTAGTTAGGGAGGACTTTTAGTCCCCCCAAAACATAATGTCACGACTCACCATTAACATGTCCAACCCATACTTTAAGAAATAAACACACCCATGTCAAATCAAATTAAAAAATGTGGTCACATACACATGGTTAGCAGATGTTAATGCGAGTGTAGCGAAATGCTTGTGCTTCTAGTTCCAACACTGCAGTAATATCTAACAAATAATCAAACATTTCCCAATAACTACCTAATACACACACATCTAAATGGGTGAATGAGAATATGTACATATAAGTATATGGATGAGCGATGGCAGAGCGGCATAGGCAAGGTGCTGTAGATGGTGTAAAATACAGTATATACATGTGATATGAGTAATGTAAGATATGTAAACATTGTAAATAAAATACAGTATATACATGTGATATGAGTAATGTAAGATATGTAAACATTATTAAAGTGCCATTATTTAACATGACTAGTGATCCATTTATTAAAGTGTCCTGTGATTGGGTCTCAATACAGTATATACATGTGATATGAGTAATGTAAGATGCGTAGACATTATTAAAGTGGCATTATTCAGAGTGGCATTGTTTAAAGTGACTAGTGATCCATTTATTAAAGTGTCCAGTGATCGGGTCTTAATGTACTCACCACTCAAAGATATATTGACAAAAAACACACACATGCACAAATGTGCATACACACACACACACACACACACACACACACATACCATCCTCAGAGTACCCGCCACATCTGGGTAGTTGGGATGGGATCACAAAGAACAGCGTTGACATCAGCATGGCCACTGTGCCATCAGTGACATACCTGGGACATATACATCTACATATAAACAATGTCTCTCAGTCCCACTCAACATGTCCCTATGTATTAATACGGTAATTACATAGACATGTACAGTGTAATTACAGTTTATGTATATATTATGTGTATAGCTGTATTTGTTGCTTACAAAGAGCAAAGACTGGGAAACACAGCTGAAAGCTATCAGATAAAAAAGAAGCGAGATAACCAGGCAGAACCACAGGGAGTTACAACACAGAACATACTGATATCTATGACTCACGGTTTGTCCTTGTTGAAGAGCACAGCGGCCCAGCCGGGCATGAATCCTGGTTCTCTGGTGAACCAGAGCAGGACCAGCAGGACAAACAGCACCAGGATGCATCCCTCAGCGAAGGACACACTGCCCAGCTTCTTATACTCATTCTTTATCACCCCGTACGCCTCCTTGTCACCATCTTTATTCGTTCCACAGCCAAACAACTTCTTCATGCTGTGGTGAATGGGCCAAATTGATCTCTTTACAGTACTGTATAGGACGCTGGGTCTAATATAGGCTTTTATCCACTTTGTCTGTAGGTCAATGTCTAACATAAATGGATATCTACATAAGTGATATATGACCATAAACCATTGTCTTCTATTGTTTACTATGCTTAAAATATTGCATTTTGATGATTGGATATGTTTGTGAATATGTCCCCTGTCAACAAGGATTGCAGGCACATAATCACATTGCTTCGGCTTCCTGCCAAGAGACAGTGTTATGGATGTTATTGACTGGAGGTAAAACATAACAGTAAAGAAGGACTCACTTGCAGCCCAGGTACATAAACTGCAGCCACAGCCAGGAGATGATCAGCATCAGAACCATGTTGGGGAAGGAGAAAGCAAACCAGCTGGCAAAGTTGATGATGTCTCCATTTCCTGGGAACAGTCTGTGGGGAAAGAATGATAGAATGATAGAATTAGAACTAGCATCAGTTACATGAACATTCCAAAGGGTACTGTACTGTAGGTACACCTAACATGGCCGCCTGGCAGTGCACCCACCAAAAAATGCTGCATTGAACGGGAATGTGCAGGGAATTCTAATTCTATCGAGGAAGTGACAGAGATGTTAGCTAACTCCCAAGCCAAGGAACTACTGTACAGTCAGTGTATCCAGCCTTGTGCTTTAGCTGCTGTAAACAAAGTACACTGGGCACTGCAGTTTTCCCAGAGAAGAACAGTTGCTAAACCAGTGTGCAATACTCTATCCACACACAATAACCCTTTAATGAGAGCTACTCAGATGGTTATCATACTGTATTTACTTGTAATAATACGCATACATTGTAAGCCTTTATAAACAGACATATCAACATACTCGTCGACCTGTCCTTTGAGGATGAGGTTTGGGGCGGTGCCGGTGAGGGTGGCTGTACCTCCGATGCTGGCAGCGTAACACACACTGAGACTCATGCCTTTATCAAGTTTCAGGTACTTAGCCTCCCTCTTTAGCCTCCTCTCCCTCGCCTCCGGACTCTCCTCCACCTCTGGCTCGGGCTCTGGAGGGAGAGAACCATGGGTCAGCCAATCAGAATGTTCAGGGGTTAGAGGTCAGTCTGTCAGATGTTTTCCTAAGGGTAACTAAGGAATTAGGGCAAATATTTTCCACCTGTTGTTTTCAGGGAGTCTGAAACAGGGATGATATAGAATATGATGTACAATATGTCTGAGTCAGTTGTATTCCATCTTAGCCAGATGAGAGAAGTCGAAACAATCTTGTCTTGAACAGACAAAATCAATAAGGTCACATCCTGAATAAGCTTATCAATATCTCTTACTTACTTCTGTTCCTCTACTAAGATGAATGATAAAACAATTGACAGAAAGGTGTTTCAGGGAATCCACAACAGGTGTGAATGAGGTGTGTTAGTCCTTGGCTGGAACAAAAGCCTGTCCACCCTGTGGGTTTCAAGGACCATGACTGAGGAACACTGATGTTGAGAGAATACACACTCTATTCTACTTACCTAACTGAATTCCATTCTTCATGGGCTTGACATCCTTTGTACATTCAGTAGTACATCCATCATCTGCCAAATAAGGGAGATATCATTTATTACAAAAACAGAAAGATGTGAATCAGCTTGTGATTGTGAAAGCTCATGGCGAACTTATGGACACATAGTCGACCTTGCCAAGGCTTTCGACTCTGTCAATCACCAGATTCTTATCGGCAGACTCAGTAGCCTCGGTTTTTCGGATGACTGCTTTGCCTGGTTCACCAATTACTTTGCAGACAGAGTTCAGTGTGTCAAATCGGAGGGCATGCTGTCCGGTCCTCTGGCAGTCTTTATGGGGGTGCCACAGGGTTAAATTCTCGGGCCGACTCTTTTCTCTGTATATATCAATGATGTTGGTCTTGCTGCGGGCGATTCCCTGATCCACCTCTACGCAGACGACACCATTCTATATACTTTCGGCCCGTCATTGGACACTGTGCTATCTAACCTCCAAACGAGCTTCAATGCCATACAACACTCCTTCCGTGGCCTCCAACTGCTCTTAAACGCTAGTAAAACCAAATGCATGCTTTTCAACCGATCGCTGCCTGCACCCGCATGCCCGACTAGCATCACCACACTGGATGGTTCCGACCTTGAATATGTGGACACCTATAAGTACCTAGGTGTCTGGCTAGACTGCAAACTCTCCTTCCAGACCCATATCAAACATCTCCAATCGAAAATCAAATCAAGAGTCGGCTTTCTATTCCGCAACAAAGCCTCCTTCACTCACGCTGCCAAGCTTACCCTAGTAAAACTGACTATCCTACCGATCCTCGAATTCGGCGATGTCATCTACAAAATCGCTTCCAACACTCTACTCAGCAAACTGGATGTGGTTTATCACAGTGCCATCCGTTTTGTCACTAAAGCACCTTATACTACCCACCACTGCGACTTGTATGCTCTAGTCGGCTGGCCCTCACTACATATTCGTCGCCAGACCCACTGGCTCCAGGTCATCTACAAGGCCATGCTAGGTAAAGCTCCGCCTTATCTCAGTTCACTGGTCACGATGGCAACACCCATCCGTAGCACGCGCTCCAGCAGGTGTATCTCACTGATCATCCCTAAAGCCAACACCTCATTCGGCCGCCTTTCGTTCCAGTACTCTGCTGCCTGTGACTGGAACAAATTGCAAAAATCGCTGAAGTTGGAGACTTTTATCTCCCTCACCAACTTCAAACATCAGCTATCTGAGCAGCTAACCGATCGCTGCAGCTGTACATAATCTATTGGTAAATAGCCCACCCATTTTCACCTACCTCATCCCCACAGTTTTTATTTATTTACTTTTCTGCTCTTTTGCAGACCAATATCTCCACCTGTACATGATCATCTGATCATTTATCACTCCAGTGTTAATCTGCAATATTGTAATTATTCCCCTACCTCCTCATGCCTTTTGCACACATTGTATATAGACTCCCCTTTTTTTCTACTGTGTTATTGACTTGTTAATTGTTTACTCCATGTGTAACTATGTGTTGTCTGTTCACACTGCTATGCTTTATCTTGGCCAGGTCGCAGTTGCAAATGAGAACTTGTTCTCAACTAGCCTACCTGGTTAAATAAAGGTGAAATAAATAAAAATAAAATAAAAATAGTGGTACCAGGCTGTATTTTAGTTTGAGAATGGCTTGAGAAACCTAGAACGGATGGTGTCGAGGCTAATGGACACAAAACAAATTATTCTCAACACACACACACATACAGTGGGTCAAAAAAGTATTTAGTCGGCCACCAATTGTGCAAGTTCTCCCACTTAAAAAGATGAGAGAGGCCTGTAATTTTCATCATAGGTACACTTCAACTTTGACAGACAAATGAGAAAAAAAATCCAGAAAATCACATTGTAGGATTTTTAATGAATTTATTTGCAAATTATGGTGGAAAATAAGTATTTGGTCAATAACAAAAGTTTATCTCAATACTTTGTTATATACCATTTGTTGGCAATGACAGAGGTCAAACGTTTTCTGTAAGTCTTCACAAGGTTTTCACACACTGTTGCTGGTATTTTGGCCATTCCTCCATGCAGATCTCCTCTAGAGCAGTGATGTTTTGGGGCTGTTGTTGGCCAACACGGACTTTCAACTCCCTCCGAAGATTTTCTATGGGGTTGAGATCTGGAGACTGGCTAGGCCACTCCAGGACCTTGAAATGCTTCTTACGAAGCCACTCCTTCGTTACCCGGGTGGTGTGTTTGGGATCATTGTCATGCTGAAAGACCCAGCCACGTTTAATCTTCAATGCCCTTGCTGATGGAAGGTTTTCACTCAAAATCTCACGATACATGGACCCATCCATTCTTTCTTTTACACGGATCAGTCGTCCTGGTTCCTTTGCAGAAAAACAGCCCCAAAGCATGATGTTTCCACCCCCATGCTTCACAGTAGGTATGATGTTCTTTGGATGCAACTCAGCATTCTTTGTCCTCCAAATACGACGAGTTGAGTTTTTACCAAAAAGTTCAATTTTGGTTTCATCTGACCATATGACATTCTCCCAATCTTCTTCTGGATCATCCAAATGCTCTCTAGCCAACTTCAGACGGGCCTGGACATGTACTGGCTTAAGCAGGGGGACACGTCTGGCACTGCAGGATTTGAGTCCCTGGCGGCATAGTGTGTTACAGATGGTAGGCTTTGTTACTTTGGTCCCAGCTCTCTGCAGGTCATTCACTAGGTCCCCCCGTGTGGTTCTGGGATTTTTGCTCACCGTTCTTGTGATCATTTTGACCCCACGGGGTGAGATCTTGCGTGGAGCCCCAGATCGAGGGAGATTATCAGTGGTCTTGTATGTCTTCCATTTCCTAATAATTGCTCCCACAGTTGATTTCTTCAAACCAAGCTGCTTACCTATTGCAGATTCAGTCTTCCCAGCCTGGTGCATTTCTACAATTTTGTTTCTGGTGTCCTTTGACAGCTCTTTGGTCTTGGCCATCATGGAGTTTGGAGTGTGACTGTTTGAGGTTGTGGACTGGTGTCTTTTATACTGATAACAAGTTCAAACAGGTGCCATTAATACAGGTAACGAGTGGAGGACAGAGGAGCCTCTTAAAGAAGAAGTTACAGGTCTGTGAGAGCCAGAAATCTTGCTTGTTTGTAGGTGACCAAATACTTATTTTCCACCATAATTTGCAAATAAATTCATAAAAAATCCTACAATGTGATTTTCTGGATTTTTTTCTTCTAATTTTGTCCGTCATAGTTGAAGTGTACCTATGATGAAAATTACAGGCCTCTCTCATCTTTTTAAGTGGGAGAACTTGCAGAATTGGTGGCTGACTAAATACACTACTTTTTTGCCTCACTGTACATACATACATACACACACCCCGCCCCACACACACACCACTTCCTCTTAACAACACACACATATGGTAATACTGTTCTCCTTGTCACCCATATCAAAGGTTTGGTTGTCCTGGCCCTTAGGTATCCCAGTCCCGGGCCCGGCCCCCCTGAGGGAGATCAGGTCCATCTCCCTCTCCTCTGCCTGGGCCTCTGTGTCACACAGCTGCTTCAGCACAGCATTAGAGATGGGCAGCATCATGGCAGTGGAGGCTGTGTTACCGATCCACATGGACAGGAAGGCTGTGGTGCCCATGAAGCCCATCATCAGACTGGAGAGACAGGAAGGGGAGAGAGAGACCATTTAAAAAGGAAACAGATAATTCAACATTAGGCTATCAGAACACTAGCCCAAACAGCTCTGTAATAGGAGAATTAAAACAGGTAAGGGGGTCTCTTACAGGGCAGGCTTAACCCCAACTAGGAGCAGTACTCTGAGGGCGATGCGTTTGTGAAGGTTCCAGTGTTCCACAGCTGTAGCCATCAACAGCCCTCCGACGAACAGCATGTTAGAATCCTTCATGTACTGGGTACACACCTGGATGAGAGACAGACAGGGGGGTTCTTAATGACTGTACTGGCCTGAGACAGGTTCTGCTTAGAAATACCATAATAATACTAAACATGGGATCAACAGTAAGGACTTTATCAACAGTACTTACACTACCGTTCAAAAGTTTGGGGTCACTTAGAAATGTCCTTGTTTTTGAAAGAAAAGCACATTTTTTGTCCATTAAAATAACATCAAATTGATCAGAAATACAGTGTAGATATTGCTAATATTGTAAATGACTATTGTAGCTGGACTTTTAATGGAATATCTACATAGGCGTACCCAGGCCCATTATCAGCAACCATCACTCCTGTGTTTCAATGGCACGTTGTGTTAGCTAATCCAAGTTTATCATTTTAAAAGGCTAATTGATCATTAAAAAAAACCTTTGCAGTTATGTTAGCACAGCTGAAAACTGTTGTCCTGATTAAAGAAGAAATAAACCTGGCCTTCTTTAGACTAGTTGAGTATCTGGAGCATCAGCATTTGTGGGTTCGATTGCAGGCTCAAAATGACTAGAAACAAAGAACTTCTGAAACTCGTCAGTCTATTCTTGTTCTGAGTAATGAAGGCTATTCCATGTGAGAAATTGCCAAGAAAACTGACAATCTTGTACAACGCTGTGTACTACTCCCTTCACAGAACAGCGCAAACTGGCTCTAATCAGAATAGAAAGAGGAGTGGGAGGCACCGGTGCACAACTGAGCGAGAGGACAAGTACATCAGAGTGTCTAGTTTGAGAAACAGATGCCTCACAAGTCCTCAACTGGCAGCTTCATTAAATAGTACCCGCAAATCACCAGTATTAACGTAAACAGTGAAGAGGCAACGCCGGGATGCTGGCCTTCTGGCAGAGTTCCTCTGTCCAGTGTCTGTGTTCTTTTGCCCATCTTAATCTTTTATTTTTATTGGCCAGTCTTAGATATGGCTTTTTCTTTGCAACTCAACGCATCCCGGAGTTGCCTCCTTACTGTTGATGTTGAGACTCTGTACGCCTATCTAGATATTCCATTAAAAAGTCATTTATAACATTAACAATGTCTACACTGTATTTCTGATCAATATGATGTTATTTTAATTGACAAAAAAAATATGATTTTCTTTCAAAAACAAGGAAATTACTAAGCGACCCCAAACTTTTGAACCGTAGTGTAGGTGCTTTATTCATACGTCCTCAACACTGTATCTACTAAACCAAGATTTACATTTCACATTTTAGTCATAACAACTGTTGACCTGTTTATTCTGATCATAAAACAGAATCTTGTTTTCTCCATTGCTGAGTCTAGTGGGTGGGTAAGAACCAGTCATTAGGTATGAAGGTGGTTGAGTAGAGAGGGGAGAGGATAGTGGTGTTGGTACCTCACTTGACTCCATAATGCCCATCATAGGGAAGAGGATGACAGGCAGCAGACCGGTCACAGCCAGGGGCATACACTCTGTACACCAATACAGGGCCGTCAGGATGATCACATAGCCACAACTAGCCTCCTGTACACACACACACACACACACACACACACACACACACACACACACACACACACACACACACACACACACACACACACACACACACACACACACACACACACACACACACACACACACACACTGTGAGAGGGCTGTTGTGGTAGGTAGCATACAACAACTATTGTTGTAGGACACACTGTTGTTAAGTCGCTCTGGATAAGAGCGTCTGCTAAATGACTTAAATGTAATGTAATGTAGGACACACGTCCTCTCTCAGGACCATTTTGTTCTCAGTGAACAATCATGTGACACACAGCCAACAGCATCAAAGCACTGACAAGTAGTATAACTATTTTAGAACATAAAGATATCTTATTGTCAACTGTCATACTCTATCAGAACCCAAAATATGAGCTTGTTTAACTCCAATGTTTGTAAACAATGTAATGTAAACACACTCTGTATAGTCTCAAAATATGGTTAAAACTATCATTTTTATACGATGGATGGTCAGTCCTTGCATCCATAGCTCCATCTATGAATTTGAGAGTGGTTATATTTCCCCAGCCCCATCCCTCAGCTTTTACCAAAAGTTTTAATCAGTGACGGGTGAACCTTTGCTGTTGTTTGCCCCTTTAATATATATTTTGACACATGAAGTTAATCAAATTCATTCTTAAAGGGGAAAAACGGGCTTGGATTTTGGAGAAACAAATATATTTTATGACACACGGTAAGCCATTGATGATAAAAGATGAAGAACTATAAACTGCCTGTAACGTGTCTTTCATTCATGATGATTTATTGTCCTAGAGGACAACCGTAACTCACAGGGTACTCAACCTGTAATGTGCATGGTTGCTGAAGCTCCTATCTTACACACACTAAATTACCAGTCTACAGTAGATTCCTGGATATTGGGAAATAATTACAAATGGCACAAATACAATGGAAATGTCATACAGACGTGTAACCTGTCACGAATATTACCGAAGGTGACTCCCCTTCTTGTTCGGGTGGCACTCGGCGGTCGTCGTCGCCGGTCTACTAGCTATCGCCGATCCGTTGTTCTGTGTTCCTTTAGTTCTGTCTAATTGGTAGCACCTGTTTCTTGTTTGGTTGTTAGGGTGGGGTTATATATAGTTTGTTCAGCCCGCTTCTGTTTCATGTGGGCTTATTCGTCTGTTTTGTTGTTTGAGTGTATTTTGTTTGCATTTGGGTTTCACGCTGTCCGTTTATATTTCTGTTCATT